>NT_187063.1:0-158099 GCF_000001635.26 Mus musculus
GATCATTGAGGACCTAGACTAACTAGATCTGATGTAATCCATGACAAATCGATTTCCTTGATATACGGTGAATTGAGTGCTCCTTTTTCTGATCCTCTGACCTCATTACCTCAGTCCAAGGATCTGGACCCATTTGCTTCAATGGCTGGAGTCTAAGAGTAGCCAGCAATATCATAAACCCAGGACATATACTTATATGTTGTCCGGTAGAAACAAGTAAGCCTTGCCATGTTCAGAAGTAGGCAGCTGATTTACCAGGAGAAATAGCTGGGAAGTTCCTCCTAGCATACTGACGATTGATTATGCTGTTGCATGGCCTGCATGATATTCATATTCTGGGTTCCCAGGAAGCCTCGATAATGAAATATTCCAAATAATCCTCCCAAAATTGACCTTTTATCTTGAAAAGATACAAGAGTGTTTGATATTTCTGCTTTCCCAAATGTGGTATGAGACTTTCTACCTCTAATGGATGCTATTTTTAATAGGTTATTTGTGGATAAATCAACATTTTCCTCCTTTCAAAGGGTCCTCCAAATTGTGTTTCTTTGAGAGAACCCTAAGATGTATTCCCCTATGCTTGAAGTGGGGTGTAATGCACTCTCCATGACTCCAGGATATGTGAGGTGCAATTGCTCTAAACCAGTAATCCAAATACAGATATTTTTCTCTATTAATTTTTAGACTTACAGCTTAAGAACCACAGATCATCCAAAATACTGTATACCAAAGGGTCTTCTGATCTGCCCATGCTGAAATAGGTATTCTCAGATTTTACCCAGTTCCCTAAGTGACCTTAAACTAAGCTGTCTAGAACCAATGTGCTGGAGCTGCAAAAATGGCTCAGCAGTTAAGAGCACAGAATGCTTTTCCATAGGTCCTGAGTTGAAAACCCAGAAAACACATGGTGGCTCACAACAATCTAAAATGGGACCTGATGCCACCTTATGGTGTGTTTGAAGGCAGTGACAGTACAAACATATACATGAAATTGAATATATGTGCCTCACAACTTCCTTCAATAACCTAACAGTGGTTCAGACATACCCATTCTACATCAAATATGTTAGAAACTCACCAGTGTTGAAGGCTGCATTGACTCATGAGAACCAAAATTTTCAGACATTCTTTAATTGCCCTCAGAATTATCACTTCAGAACAAAGGTGTCATATAGGTCCTCAATGAATGAAGATATCCGGAGACATATGACATGAGAAGCAAGACTTCAGACTTCAACAACATCTTAATTTGGCCACAAATATGGCTCTTTAATATCACCATGCAATAGCATTGATGAATTCACAATGGGGCTTCAGATGTACCCCACCAGAACCGGGATAATTTATATTTCAAGCATAAATAGCAACTCCGTCAAGTCACACAACCTTAGAAGTAAAGTATCCCATGATTTCAAGGGGGCTGACCCCCAGTTGGATTATCTTTTGAAGAAGGCCTTAGCCTTACTTCCTCTAAACATAGTAGTCCCTGACATTAAGGATATGACAAAGGGGTCTGCTGACCTTGAATAAAAACACTTTGTTCTTTCTCTGTCTGCACTGGAGGGGTCTGAGGCATGTCCCTCTGATGAAGAAAGTATAGAACTGACATTTGAGAGTAAGGAGTGTGTCTCATACATTCAAGTACAGATCTGGTGTGCTTAAAACTAAACCGTTGGTACCAAGAATTCACAGGAGTTTCACTCTTTGTTCATGGCTTACTCAGGTCTACCATTCAACTAATATAGACCAGAGATTCTCTCTCAGAAATTATTGTTTAGGGGATACACCTTTCAATACCAATAAACTCAGAGAAGTCTGGTTTCAAGTCCCATGGCCAATGAATAAAAACTTCAGCCTAGATCCAAGGTCATCTCTCTTTAAGTTGCTCATCATGAAGGTAATTGTCGTCAACACCCATACTTCTGTGGCCTATTGTAAGTATAAATAGGGAACAGATCCAGGAACTTTGAGCAGTCTTGTCAGAACAAACCTCAGAGTGCTGTCAACTGTGCAGTAGAGTCCTCAGGGATAAGAATTTTCTAGAGTTCTCTGAAAATGTGGATTTAAGGAGTGCCTGGTCCAACCTCCTCTACAGAAGGTAAACAGTTATACTCCCCTACTGTCCAACAGGATCAAGGGACTTACTTGATTCCACAGTTATGGTGTTTCCCTTCCTGTGATGATTGAGGTCTTAAAAATCACCCCTTTGAGTCAATGGGCTCTCATAAAAAATAATTTTTGTTCGGGAACCCATGGGATATTTTACCTCTGACAAGGAGCATTTTTCTCCCTCTGGTCACATTTCAGATAAATCAAGTCGAGGAGGCCAATCCTGGGACCTTATGCCACTTCCTTGACTTCAGTCACATGACATGGTGTGAAATCATCATTCTAACACAGTTCTGGTGGTTGAACATAATTCTTAGGAGGCAATCATGCTGAAGACAGTAGCTCAAGCTTTTCATGAATCATGGTATCAATATTTGGTGTCTTGCTAATTCTGCTAAAGACATGGATACTCCAGAATGTGAAGAACCATTAGGTGTGGCAAAGGAGGACCTTATGAGTTAAGGTAAGCAATTTTTTGTACAAACTATTATGGAGATTTTCATACTCTGATCATCTCTCTTGTTACAAGGACAACACCACCTCCTTTCTCCCCAAGTAATACTTACTCCATCTGTCTTAGATTAAGGAGTCATCAGATCTTACCCTGAAGCAAAGCGAGTCTCTGATTATACCAGTTTGTCCAAAGGAGTTTTGGACATACTTTTAGGTCGAGGAATCCCACACAACTTACTGATATTATGAACTGAACCTTAAATATATATACTAATGTTTCCCAGATTTTCCCTTCAGTTCAAGGTAAACTCTAGGTTCAAAAACTTTTCAATGAAGAATCTTTGACGTAAATACTCTGACAAGGAACAAATTTACATTTTATCTTTGAATTGGGGAAATATAGACACACCCTTCAGTTTGAAAAGGTCTTAATACAAATTTTGTTGCTTAGGGAGCCTACTGAAAAGCCACTAACATGAAAACTAAAGTTGATGTTTATTTTCGCTTGTGGAAAATTTAAATCAACATCTCTTGACCATGCATATCTCAGAAAATTTACTTGTCTTAATAGAATCCTCAGGACTATTAGTCTAGGAGTTCCTAAAATTTCCAATGTTTCCTGGGTGGCCAGGCATGCTCAAATAAAGAAGGGATGTCAAGCAACTCTGAAATGATGTCCTGAGACATGACAGTAAATATATAAGCCCTAACCTAACTTCTATTTTTAAGCCTGTCACTTGAAATAGAGCAGTGCCCTCTTTGTTGGCTATGCCTGGCATGCTGCTTTACAGAGAACATAGAGCAAGAGGTTACCAAACAATTCGTAAGAAAAATGCTCTGATTGTTGGCAAACACACCTTAATTTCTCAGAACACATGTGTATTCTGAATTGTGAGTTCATTTGCACTTGATAAGCTGTTTTCGACATCTTCTTCAAATTCCAAAGATAAACATTTGCCTGAGGGATTCTGTGATCTTTCTTATCTTATTTATCCTCCCAACATATTCTCTTTCTCAAAAATGATATTCCTATATATGGTCAAAGTAGTTTTATCCCTAACTTATCAGGAAAATTTCCAAAAGTGACTCTTTCTGTAAACAGGTACCCTAATTCACTCTGGTGTGAAGTCCCATAGTGATATTTCAAACTGGATCAAAGTACCTGTGCCATCTGTTTCCACACAAGTCAATAGAAATGAAATAACTTCATTAATTCTGCTTAGACCTGGATAATGAATAAAGTCAAAGAAGTATCCTAGCCAGCAACAGTCCTCAAAAGCCTTTGGAAGAAGGAATATGTTGCTTCCGTGTATCTCCTCAATGAACACAAACTATGAAAATAAAAAAGAATAAAAAAACTCTGAATAAGAATTGAAAATTGATAATCATTGCTGGAAACATACTCCACTGTATAAGGTACCAGAGACCTTTACCTTGGACAGAAGTTTATATGGCAACGTCACAGTCTGCCTCAAGAAGTTTCTGTCCTCCTCTTGCAGTAGGGATTCAGAGATTTCCTTTCCTACATGGGGCTCATATTTTCCAATGTTAACTTACTTTTTCTCACTAAACTGAATATAATGTCACAACTCTCCTAGGACTAACAAGGCCCTAGAACCTATTAGCAAAGTGTGGCCCAAAACATGTATTATTATACCTTACATTGAATATTCCTATTCCAACCATGTAGTTTTGAGCCTTTATTTCCTTAAAAGGATTTTAGACCATGGGAGACTTATACCACTTATTCTACATAAAAGGGCATCTAACAATCCCTGTCTTCCCAGTAGGATTATGGGTCTATTGTCTACTTCCATTTACCAAGTGGATTTTAAACATTCAGTTTCAGCAAAAGGGGCCTTTGGAAATCAAAATCTATTGAAAGGACTCTCAGAAGTAGCTTCTGTGTAGAAGGGGAGTTTCAGACCTCCACCCTCTGTACTAGGACACTTCAGATCCACCTCTGCAATTAAAGAACCAGCATAGATTCTCTACTGGATTTGCCTCACAAATACCCCGATCAACTAAGTTTTCTTTAAACATATCCCATTTGTCCAAGATATCCACACAACACATATGTGAACAATGTCACCTCACATTTCTCCCCTTTTAGATGATAGGGCAGAAAATAGAAAACTGAAATTGTCTCCCATATCCTGTGCCTCAAAATTGGTCATCAAAATGCCCCATTCGTATCTTTTATTCACAGATGTGTGCAGCTGAAAACAGCCTTGCGGAAACATCAATTCATGCATAACTATTTATCATGTTGGGAGATTGTTGTGACCATTGCCTGGACACTCAAAGTTGTTACACAGGGTATGTATATGGGGAAAATTCTTGGAAGCTAGTGAGGAAGAGTCTGAATCGTCTTACAGTTCTCAGTGGAGCCTAGGAAATTCCTATGATGACCATAGCTGAACTGGACATTTCTAACCTGGAAAATAAGACTTGGGACCTCTACTTTAGGATCCAAGATTTTCACAATTTCCCCTCTGTTGACTGTGGTCTTAGAATGTCTCATTCTGAGAAGAGGTTCTCAGAAGTCTTCTATTCCCAAGATGCCTCTCGCACTCCTTGCTTTTTGAAGTGGCCAAGAAAATTATCCTGTGTAGGCTCAGTGAGCTTCAGTCTTTTCCTTTCCCCAAATATGGCCTTAGATCTTGGTGATATCTACAAGGGAGAACATTAACTACTGTATTTGACCAAAGGAAGGTGACAATTTTCTTTATACTAAAAGTGAAATTAGATATGCTCTGTTGAATCCTCAAGCATTCTCTTATGACTTTGAAGTATATCAAATGTATAATCTCTAAATAAGAAAGATTCAAGCTTTTCACCTTTTATAAGGATGGGTATGTGTGTTGGAGGCCTCATATCAGCAGGTGCATTCTGTCTCTTTGTTGGGCCAGAGTTTCAGACATCTTGGGGGAACAGTTTAATTGAGACAGGGATCCTACTACAGGAATGCCTTTTTCTTTAATATCTTTCAACCTCATTAATTCAACAACAGGGGTCAGATGCTTCAGTCTATTGATTGGGTGAAAATATCTGCATCTGAATCATTAAGCTGCTATTTGGGTCATTTATTTAGGAACATTTCTTAAACTTGTTGTATGTGTGTGTGTATGATAGCTAATGAAAAGAAAATCTCTAAAAATATATACTGTATATTGTAACAGAAATATAATGTTGGTTCTAGGGCCCCGATTTGCATTCAGTTCAAGATACAGGCATTAATCAGTGTTTCTCTGTGTTTCTTATAATGATTGTGGGTAACTGAAATAAGCAAAGCTAAACCAAACCAAACCAAAAGAAACAACCGCGTCTATACATTGTCTTGTCTTCTACTGATTCACAATTTGTTAAAGTCCATGCTCTTGGATGTAACTACAGTTTGGAATTGTCCTGCCCCTACTCTGACTCAGAATAACAGATTGCATTAGCTCAGATACCTTATTTTGTAATCTGAGTGCATGTGTGATTTAGATATTAGTTGATTGCTAAGAAAAAGCACAAACTGTGTAGGAAAGTGAATGAATGTTGCAGATGACATTCCAATATCATCCCCTTTGTAGGAGAGAATTTAAGAGAATCTTTATTCATACTAAGTGTTAGAGAAGTATATATATATTGAGAGAGAGAGAGAGAGAGAGGGATTTCATCACAAAGAATAGAATATTGTTGAGCACTGATAGAAATTTTAGTACTTATATTGTATATTGCTTTTGCAGAAGACCTGCTTGCAATAAATAGCCTCTGTAGGTTTATGAATTCAGATACGTGTAGTATGAATGCTAGGATGACTGTACTTATGAAGAAATAATGAGCAGGTGAAACAATCAGATGCAAATGTATGGAAACAAAAAATGGACAGAATCTGCTGAACCATTGGTTTAATTTGAGAAAGACTGAAGGAGGCTGAGGAGGACCAGCTGTCTCAACTACTATGGACCCAGAGTTCTCCCAAATGCTAGACAACCAAACAGGCAGCATATGCGAACTATCAGAAGGTCTCTAAAACATACACAGAAAAAAATCTGCTTGATCTCTATTCAATCAGAAATGATGCACCAAATTCTCAACAAACTAGAGACACCAAGGTGTTTAGAGATCCGGTAGGGTGGAGACTTGCCCTTGGAGACAGGGAATGGGCAGTAGATATGGGATGTGGAACAGTAGGAAGGTGGACAATGAATGAATTAATTAATAAAAAATAATAGTGCCACGTAACCAGGTCCCCTATACTCTAATTCTGCAATCGGAATCCAAGAAAACTCACATGAACCCATAATAACATACACAAATATATATATATATATATATATATATATGTATATATATATATATATATATATACATATATATATATATATTTGAAATTTCATGATTTTGAAATTTATTTTAAAATAAAATTCACTGGAACACAGATTTTCTTTCATTCGAATCATTTACACACATTTGCTCTCCTAGTGTACCCAAAATATTGGTTATTCTTCATATAAAAGGCCAAAAATCTACTAACGTAGCTTTCATCTGGATCCACTCCAATTTTATCATTCATTAGATTGTAATCTGGATTTATTTGGACACGAATTAAATTTATATTTAACATTCACTTATTGGTGTTAGGTGGAGGTAAGGTAGAATATCAGGGTCATGTTGGTTTTCATTTCTCTACTGATATGATCATTGATTTCAATAAACAATACCCTGCTGGGGGCTAGAAAGATGGCTCAGTGGAGTTCATGTATTCTCGGCAACTCCGTAAAATTCCAGGCATGTCTATTCATATCTGCAACATTGTGGGGTGGAGACAGGTAGATATCCCAATAGTGTATTGGCCAGTCAAACTAGTCAAAATGGTGAGAGGGTTTCACTCTAAGAGAGCAAGTGTTGAAGACATTCTACACATTACTTAACATATGTGTATGTGTGACATCAGACTTGGGAACAGAAACTGCACTCATATACAGACACTAATCACCCTACCATACCACCCATGAAACCTTGAGTTCCACAGATCTATAACCTATGTGTCTCTATGAAATAGGAAGATTTATACTCTCATTGTCTTGATAATCCTGTTTTCTGTCAAATGCTAGAAGCTAAACCAGTGTATTCTCAGACTCAGGATGATACGTCATAACTTTTGGACTTTCTGGAATAGCAACCAACTATCAGCAGAGACACTTTTCAATTTACCCTGGCGTACAGGTTCAGAAATTCAGTCCATTTTCATCAAGGTGGGAATATGGCAGGATCCTGGTAGGCATGTGCATTTGCAGCTGAGAGTTCTACATCTTCATCTGAAGGGTGCTAGGAAATGTGTAGCTTTCAGGCAGCTGGGCAGAGGGCATTAAAGTCCATGTTCACAATGATAAATTTCTTTCAACAAGGCCAAACTTACTGCAACAAGGTTATTAGCTCCAAGTAGTGCCACTCCCTGGGCCAAGAATAGTCAAAATATCAAATGTGTTTTTGAATGTTTGTGTTTGTGTTACTTTGGGTTTTATTGCCATCATGACCACACCAGACAACAAACACAAACAAAGAGAGACAGAGAATAAGTGAGAGAGAGAGAGAGATACAGAGACAGAGACATAAACAGAGACAGAGACAGAGACAGTGACAGAGACAGAAACAGAGACAGAGACAGAGACAGAGTGAAGAGTCTCCAGGATCACAGTAACTCTTGAACACTTTGTAACTTATTTTCAGAGGTTTAATCCATTATTATCATGACTGGAAATATGGAAGCATTCAGACAGACACAATGCTAGAGAAGGAGCTGAGAGTTTTACATCTTGATACACAGGTAGATGATGGAGACTGTGTGTCACACTGGGGACAGCTTAAGCATAGCCGATCTCAAAGTCCACAAGCACAGTATTACATTTCCTCCAACAAGGCCACATCTACTCCAACAGGGTCACACATACTTCAACAAGGCCACACCTCCTAACAGTGCCACTCCTACTGGCACTATTTGTTCAGGACCTTTAAAAGTATTCTTAAAACTGTTCAATGAACAAAAGGTAACTTTAATGAAATAAGTACAGAACGATTGAAAAAATAAACTGGAATATGGATGTCTTGATTACTGTTCTATTGATGTGAGACATCATGACCACACCAAATTATAAGATGAAATATTTAATTGTGGTCTTACAGTTTCAGAGGGCGACTCCAGGACATCATGGTAAACACCATGGTGACAGGCATGCACACATGTATAGAGCAGTAGCTGAGAGCTCACAAACAATACTCCAGACAACAAACACAAATAGAGAGAGACAGAGAATGAGAGAGAGAGAGAGAGAGACAGAGACAGAGACAGAGACAGAGACAGAGACAGAGACAGAGTGACAGAGACAGACAGAGGCAGAGACAGAGAGAGAGAGAGAATGAGGAGAGAGAAAGATTGAGAGAGAGAGAGCCTGTTGTTTTTTTTTGTTTGTTTGTTTTTTGTTTTTTTTTTTGTTTTTTTTTTGATAGTTCAAAAAATAGTGACAAATATCCTTTAATAAAAATACAAATCCTAAATCTTTCTTAACATCTCACCACCTGGAAAACTAACACCTTTGAATGTTTGAGCTTCAGTGGGCCACAATTTTTCAAACAACGAAAGCATGTAAAAGAAAATGAAATCTAGTAATAAGTGTCCATGTCACTTTGTAGTATATTTTATATCATTACTTTTCTTTTCTCAGAGGTTAGGGTTATTTGCACAAAAAGAGACTAATCAGTCATCACTATCACATAACCCAAAGGCATCCTAACCCTGCCAGATTTCTGCTTGAATAATCACATTGGCATTATTTATTTGTACGGAAACATAGCCCTTCTCCCTGACTTAGTTAAAAGTGTGGGACCAGTTGATGTGCAATTAATTTTGTTCACAATGGGACAAAACAGAAGCCTATAGGATTGACTGTATTGTTCCTGAGAGCTGAAGATTTCACTTCCATTTAATAAAATGTTATAAATATGATTTTAACACAAGCCTAAAATTGTGAAAAAGCTTTGTTTTCATATTTTCATTATTTACAGATCATTCTATGCTATATAAATGAACATAGAGGAGGAAACCTTTTGGTGTCACTGACACACACACTTAACTGAGGTCTCCTTTGCAGAGTAAGAAGATTTATCTATTCTCTATATTTGGGGTGTTTGCTTCTGGAACCCTAATGATATAAAGTCTCAGGTCTATAGCCTAAAACAACATTGCATTTGCATATAAGCTATGCAAAGTAACCTCTTGTATATTCTAATCATATTTATGTGTGTCTGCATAGAGAATTGTACAGGTAAGTTCAGAGGGTAGGGAAGGGTGTAGTGTGTTCTGCTACTTTACTCCCTAATGTATCCCCTTATGACAGGGTTTGTTGCTGAGCTGGTAGTGAGGCTGGCTTTCAGGAAGCCACAGATATCTTCCTGTCTCTGCCCCTCCCAAAATCCTAAGCATTGGTGTTGTAGGTGAATGTTTGAAAACACACATGGCATTGCCTCTGGGCCATATCCCCTGATCCTTCTTTATTTTAAATAATCTCTGGATTACTTTTGCCCTTAATGTAATGTAAGTGCTATAAAAGGAGATGTTATTTAGGAAATTGAAATATAAGTGGTCTGTATATGTTCAGTACAGTATTAAGAACTACATTAATTAATTCCTTGAGAACTTCATGCAATATATTTTGATGGAATTCACTTTCTAATTCTCTTGATACCTCCAGACCAAAACCAGACCCATTCCCACCTTAATCCTCCTCCCAAGTTCAAGTCTCCTTTTCTCCCCTTTGATACAACCCATTCAAATCAATTTTGTTGCCCATAAACTCTTGGACAAGGGGCTACCAGTAGAGCATGGCAAACCTATATCACCTTCAAAGGCCTTACCTTTGATGAATACTGTCTCTCCATCCTTCATCAACAGTCCATTTAGATGGGGATGATGGATAGTGATACCGTACCACTCAGGGATGGAAGGCAGACTGGTCTGATTTTATGCAGTAGAGACATACAGTGTCTCAATGACCTCTCTGCCTTATGAGATTTACACTTTCTCTTCCTTGAGGGTTCCTAAGACAAAGCACCTCTACTGCTTGCCTCTTTCTGTTAGTATGCGTATATGTACAAGTGTGTCTATATTATAGATGTTTCATTTTACATCCAAGTCAACACATAGTGGGGTTTGCAATCAACTGCTGGCACTATTTCACACTAGGCAATATTCCTTGATGCAGACTTGTTGGGACTACGTAACAGACAGAAACTGGGGATAGCTAGAAATCATCACATTTGGTTGTAGTATAGGTGAAATTTACACTTTTGACCTAAACTTCTGGGTCCACCCTATGGTTTTAAGATGCAGGGATGGGGGATCAAGACCCTTAACTTGCATTGCAATTTCCTTCTTCTTGAACTCACATTTATAAAAGCTCCTGGAGGTGCTGATGCTGTTAACCTGGACATTTTCCTTTTGGAACTGCTAGACAGAGATACCATTAAAGAGACAGATAGTTCCTATCACTTTGTGTAACACAAAGAATGCTGTGGTGAAATGGGTTTGAAATGTCTGTCCTGGGACTTTGATGAAGGTTTTGGTCTGAAGTACAATGCTCAAAGGTAGAACAATATACACAATCTGAAATGTGATTGGACCCTGAGGGCTTTAATCTATGAGTTAATTGATTGATGGGTGTGCATGGAAGGGGTGAGAAACTTGTAAAGGAACTTGGTCATTTGGGACATGTCTTGGAAGTTATTTATTATCTTTGGTCGCTTACTGTGTTGATGCTTACTGGCTGCTAATAAGTTGGACAACTGTGTTCCTTCATGCCCCTTTCATATTCTTGTGACCATGGACCTGTTTTCCTTGTTGCTAGGCATCTTGTAACAGTGATGAAAATGATTTACATGAATGTTTCTCACTAGAGATACTGACTTGTCTGGTCCAGGTTAACCATGGTTTAATTCTTTAAGCGTTTTTCTAGAAATTTCATGCTAACATTAAACCCAAAGTTACCAAGCAGTTGTACCTGGAAGATTCTGGCAGTGTATCTGTTGTCTTAGAAATAAAGAACTTTGCTGCTTCCCACACTGGTCCTTCCTCTGCATTCACTACTGTATTTTAATAGATTGCAATATCATATGAAGTATCAGAAAATGAGGGAAAAATGGAAGGGAGGTGAAAATGTGTTATAATCATTAAATTACACATTTAATGAAATCAATTGATTTTTTGTATACAAAGGAAACTTCAAAATTGCAGAAAAGGCTTAGCCTACTGTGATGCTGTTCATGGGAGTTGGTATTCATCATACCTCATGTGATGTAGCTGATAATAGTAGTGGGTTTATTACAGATGAATCAGACACGAATATGAGCATGAAGAGATAACACCGAGTTGCCTCAGGAGAAACAAATCAGGTAAAATTCATTGGATTTCGTTATGAGGAATTTTTTTTCTTTTTTTTTGTCTAAATGAGTTGGCAGGAAATTGGATAGATTGGCAAGTCTGACAGTAAGTGTATCACATATTAGAATGTGGGGGTTGTGTGGCTATAGGAAATATTTGTTCATGTCACCTCTTATTGAGTATCATTGCTGATAAACGTAGTTATCCTTCACTTATGCAATGCATGGAATTGGGTCTATGCAGGGGCAAAGGGGAGGAAATGCTGTTGAGTAATGTTTGGGTAGGTTGTTGAGTCTGTGAAACATTCCTGTGATGGGACTTTATTTTTTCTCAATCTTGACAATCTACAGTTACCTAAGAAGAGAGAACAATTGAAGATCTGTCTCTATTCACTTGGTTATTTGGTAAGTCTATAGTATATTTTCTTGGCTAATGAGTGATGTGGGAGGGCCCATCCCTGTGGCTAAGCTCATCAATAGTCATTTATAGATGGGAGCATTCTAGATTGTATTTAAAAAAAATGGCTGATCAAGCCATAGAAAATTGGTGGTAGAATAAGAACGTTCTCTATTGACTCATATATATGAATATTTAGTCACTGGTAAGTGACAGTGAGTTTAAAGATTAGATGGAATAAGATAAGGTGTGGCTTCATTGGAGGAAGTGGGTGTGTCAAAAAGGATGGGTTTGAGTTTTAAAGAAGGCATTGCAATGGCAGAATCTCTCTCTTTGCCTAAGGATCAATAGTTCTCTATTGCTCCAATGATGGGGTCCCTCACTTGATGATTGTCCAAACTTCTAAAAATGTAAGCAAGCCTCCAGTTAAATGCTTTGTTTTCTAATAGTAGCCTTAACCATGGTGTCTCTTCACAGCAATAGAACAGTGACTAAGTCAGTGGCAAGCCAATAAGCAGTGTTTGCTGTTTCTGATTCAACTTCCTGTTTTGTCTTCCTTGGTGATAGTCTGTAACCCTTCTATTTCCAAGTTATTTTTGTTTGTAATATTCTACATTGTGAGAAAGAAGCAAACTAGAAAAATTACATCTCAGGTAGGTACATGAGTATATCTTATGTTTAAATAAAAATAAAATGTCTGCACATTATTATTTGTGGTTTTAAGATAAGTGACATTGGCATTATTAGACATTTTTCCTTAAGAATGTCTTACTATTTTTATTGTTGAAAGGTTCCACCATGTCCAAAGAGCAAATTCCATAGCAAAGGTTTTTTTCAGCTTATACTTCCACATTGTTGTTAATCATCAAAAAAGTTGGGACAGAAACTGAAACAACACAGGATCTTGGAATTAGAGGCTCATTCATAGGCTATGTTGTAGTGATGCTTATTGTCTTGCTCCTCTAGTCTTGCTTAGCTTGCATTCTAAAAAAACCCAAGAGTACCACCACAAGAATTTCAACACCCACAATGGAGTTGGTGCTCTCTCACCAATTAAAAAAATTCTGAACAGCTGGATCTTATGGAGGCATCTTCTCAACTGAAGCTCCTCCTCTTTGAAGACTCTAGATCTTGTTGAGTTGCTATTAAACCAGTGTGGCATTCTAAATATAGTTGGCCTATGAGGAGGTGTGGCCTTGTAGGAATAGGTCTGGCCTTGCTGGAGGAAACATATCACTCTGGGTCTTTAAAGCTCTGCCCAGTGTGAATCAGACCATACCTGCATGCAAAATACATATTTTTTCTTGGAAGCATTTGGATGGAGTTGCATAATTCTAAACTTCCTCTCCACCATTATGTCTGCCTAGACTCTGCCATATTTTCTGCCTTGATGATCGTGAAGTGAACCTCTGAACGTGTAATTAAATGTAGAAAAGCCCTAATGAAATGTTGTCTCTTATGAGTGGCCTTGGTCATGGTGTCTTTTCACAGAAACAAATGCCTAACTAAGAGAATCAGTTACTGCAGAAACTCTCCCAGATATTAAAATTAATCAACATTAGAAAGTATTTTCAAGTGCTGCAGCATACAAACTTATTCTAGAGAGAAAAATTGTAATGAATGAATCCATGGCATTTCAGCCTCAAAAAAAAAAAAAGTCTCTGCGTATAGATGGAACCCAGGCAGACCTCCATGAAGTACACGGGCTCCTCAGGAAGTGACCAACACTGTGGGCAACCTCATAACATTTGAAACCCATGACAACTGGCATAGAAAAAAGGTCAGCATATATGCATTGGTTACACCTTCAGTGTTTTCTAAGAATGAGGTCACACATAAGGAAAAGATTAGAATATCCAGGCTATAGACAGGCTGAAGGTATGTAGGGAGTCATATGTTTAGAGGAGAGTTAGGTGGAACAGGCCAGTGTGGGAGCTTTTTATGGTCATCTGGGCCTCTCATTAGAGACCTCCAAAAGATCGCAGGATTCATCAGAAGCAAAGAGTGCTCACAGAAGGAACTCAGGATCCATTCCAACCCGACATTATCTCACAGCATATTCATTTTCTCTTTTACTTTACTTTTGAAACTGATTACACAAAATCAAGGTTTCTGTGATGATTTAGGGAGTCTCATATATTTAAACATTCACTTCTGGATTGTCTGGATAAAAATGGACTCTAAGTACCACACACACACATACAAACACACACACACACACACACACACACACACACACACACACACACACACACACATACACAGAGAGAGAGAGAGACAAACACAAACACACGAATCTGTAATGATTGACTGGATATTTGTTAAGAAAACAAAGAGGCCAATGTGGATAGGGCCCAAGTTTGAATATTCCCAGAAACTTTTTCTTCTTCCTGTGACTCCTGCCTAACTTTTCGAGAAC
Source organism: Mus musculus (assembly GCF_000001635.26). NCBI lineage: Eukaryota > Metazoa > Chordata > Mammalia > Rodentia > Muridae > Mus > Mus musculus. The sequence goes on from NT_187063.1 coordinate 14,802, forward strand.
TCCAACTTAGAATTCATTTGTCTCTCAGTGCACTCTACTCTTTGTGTTCCTTATTGCTTTTAATGGTCACCATCAATTAGAACTTTCTTATCTTCATTCTGGTCTGTTTTCTGCATGTGAATTTTGGATTTCTTTAAAAAGATATCTATATGGGATTAGAGAGATGAATCAATGGTAACAAGCACTTTTGCACCACAAGAATAGATCTGGTTTCTTGATTTCATATCCACTGGCCAGTAATCACCTTTAATGGCAGCTCCAGGGGACCTGACAACTCATGTCTCTGTGCTCACCTGTACTCAAAAGGACATGCAATATCCCCACCCACATAAGTAAAGATAATAAATCTTAAAATGTGAGACAGATTTCACTAAGTTTCATTATTCAAATGAAACCTGATTTTCTCTGATTTCTGAGTCTATTTCAATCAGTTTTCTGCGTTTCACCTTGTGTAACAAGGCCACATTTCTTTTAAATGTCCCTCTTTCCCCAACTTTTTGTTTCTCCTTCAGTGTTCACATCAGAGTTTCTACCTATGCTCTGTCCTTCTCCCCTACTTCCTAAACACCCATCTTTTGCTGCTATCTCTGCTCCTCCAAGTTCCATCTCCAATTCCTTATTCTACATGCAGACCAGAGAAGCTGTTCCTTTTAGCATGTATGATTTTAGGTGTATGTACTGTTCACCACCTGAAATGAAACTTTCATCTTCATTTGATATTCCTTCCACTGTAGGCCATCTCTTCCAGCAAATTGTTAACTCACAGAATATCATGTCACACTTTTAAATTTTTAGAGCAAAACACATTTTATTGGCAAAGATACTGGGATTGTCAAAGACCCTTATGTAGCCAACACAGGAAAAAAAAAAAAAAAAACTTTTTTTTTCTTCCAGTCCTATACGTTTACGTTTCTGTACTTTATGATTTTACAACTTCAAGAATCTTTGGCACCAGAGTATAGACATAGATATGGATGTCACCATGAAACTTGATAAAGTACACAGAAGGATTGGCTAGAATTTGGTAAACAACCTTTCTGAACTATTTGGAACCACCTTTTTTGGTGTACTGCACCCAGTTACCTATCAACACATCACTGTCATCTCCTGATCTCTCCTCAGCCAGAGGAGTGTGTGGAATGATGTGGAGGTTCCCTTTCTTGTAGTCATCCAGGAGCTGATAGAAGTAGAGAGCTGGATCCTTCTTGTAGGTAATGTAAAACAAATCCTTCATGATTGGAACCTGGGCTAGCACAACCCCCCTTCAGTTGTCCTCAGAGCCATCTTTACCCTTAAATTTGTGTTGTACTGCTCTGCCAACCAGGGCTCTGGCGAGGTGGGCATCCCTTACCTGAGGAAATCTTACTTTGGGAGGCAAAACCTTAAGGTTTAAAATCCTGTCATCATTGTAGAGCTCCTGTCCATAGACGCTGTCATTTCCATCATACTTCACCAAATAAAGAGAAGGGTTTGTTGGGAGTTGACCTAGCACTATGGTCTTCCATTGAGTGACAGGCTCATTACCTTCCTTCCATCCTTGAGAAATTCTGCAGCCAACAATATTCCTCAAGACGTTGGAAGAAGAAATCCTCCTCCTCTTCTTCATGAGGGATGTCATGCTAAGACACTTCAGAGGTATTGTCTTCTACATGGCTGTAGCCCTGGTGTGGTAGACCACACCAACCCTGGGCAGATGTCTTGTGGGTAACATTCTGTGTTCAAATATCATACTTGCCCATTGCCTTGGATTGAAGATATTGCCTGTTTACACCAGACACAATGCTGTTGCTACTGTCATATATATGAGTTACTGAAAGGCAATGAGTGTAGGATGGGAGAGAATGCTGGAGAAATGCTCTTCTCTAATGGAATTTTTGAGTAGGTCAAGAAGGCTATGCTAAACATGTTTGGGCTTCTAAACTTAATTTGATCAAAATAAGAAGTTCATAATCCAGCTATGGTGGCGCAAGCATTTAAACTCAGCATTCAGAAGGCAGGATAAGGCAGACTTCTGACTTAGAGACCAGCCTGGTCTACAAAGTGAGTTCCAGGGCAGCCAGTGGTAGACAAAGGAACCATGTCTCCAAATCAGCAACAATATTAACAACTAAAACAAAAAAAAAACAACAAAAACAAAACAAAACAAACAAACAAACAAAACAAAAAAACAAAAATGAAAAACAAACAAAAAACAAAACAAACAATCAAATCAGAAGTTAATAGGAGGTGTTAGTGACCCAAGTCTAAAATCCTAGTACTCAAGAGGCAGAGGGAGGCAAACCTTAGTGAGATAAAGGCTAGTCTATTCTACAGAGTGATTCTCCTAACAGCCAACGCTACACAGAAACACACTCAAAGTAAAATTAAACACCCATCCAAAGAAAAAACGAACAAACAAAACAACAACAACAACAAAAAAAAAAACAAATAAATAAGGGAAACAAGGAAATTATCGAAGGGAAATTAACAAGTAATTCTCCACAGCTCAGAATAACATACTCAGATGAATATGTCTTCAGCCCTGAGCTAATTTGCCTCTTCTGAGGAACATCTCCTTGCATGTCTATGTCAATGTGGAAGTTGGTATGCCTTTTACCCAAAATGATCAAGGAGAGAACAGAATAAAGAAAATGAGCCAGAGTTGTTACCTACCCTCTCTTGTACCTGCAAGCTCTGAATTAGGTGGCAATATTCACAAATATCCCAGGGACACAGCACACCACTGGCCTTCTGTAATATGTCACCTGACCCAGCCTCAGGATTATTTGGTGATTATTTGCCACTGCAACTCTGGCCTCAACAAATCCAGGCAATATCAGCCATTTAGAACTAACATTTTCTAAAATACATACGGACAAAGAAGTGCTTTGACATTTTAATGGAATTGTGAAGGAGATATTGTTAGCAAGGATAATAAATTCAGGAGATCAACTAAACTGTATCAACCATGCCCCTGGCCCCAAACATGGGAGAATTTAGAATGTACAGTTACTCAGTGTGGGAGGGAAAACTTTCAGCTTTCTATAGCTATGAGGGTCCCATTCACTTCATAAATGTACTTACCCAAAGAAAATGTCTTAGTCATCAAGATTCTGTCTTTTGATACAGACCAGGCAAAAAAAACTTGAGGAACAACGTTGGGCTTCAGGAGCTGACCTGCCTTTCATACACCACTGGGAAAATAGTGGACACACCTTCTAGGGATTCTAGTGCCTCCAAGTGGAATAGATGTGCAATCTATGGCCAGTGCTCTGTGACATCACCTAGTTCAGCTTGCATCATAGAACCCCACTCATGCTGGTTCCTTCCCTAATTACACCAGAGACATTAACCATCTAGGCTTTACGTTTTCATATGGCATTCTCGAAATACAAAATATAATCCCTACTGAAATGTCCTGATGACTTGAGTCACATTCTGCCCAAGTAATTCACACCTGTATTGTTTTTATCATTTTGGTGGTTGGGTTTCTGTTTATTCATTTGTTGATTGTTTGTTTTGTTTTTTTTTTATTTTCCTCCTGTGAAAGCCTTCAGTTTCTGACTCACCAACATCCTTGGTGGTTATTTTCCCTGTTCCAACCTTTCCCTGGTTATCTTTAAACTGTTCTTAGTGTCAGAAATTGTGCCAGACTCTTTGAGGCAGCACATTGGATAGCACATCAAAATTCTGTTTATGAAAACCCAAAGTTAGAGCAATAAATATTTTATTCAAACAAAGCAGGAATTTTACAGGGTTAAGTACCTTATATTGAAGTTATTTGCAACCGTGAATCATTGATTCTTTGCAAAATGAGAAGGCAATCTAGCTCTTGTTCCTGCTTACAAAGTTGTGATGAAGTTAAACCCAATATCAACCAGTCATGTTTTAAAGGCCTTTAAAATTTATTAGTATTTCTGGTTACAAGTAATTTAGTAGATTAAATGCAGTAAAACAGGGTGAAATAGATTTGATAATTTTACTTTTGAAATATGGGTAAACAAAATATTGAATGCTGGTATGTATGGAATTTACTTACAAATTATCAGGCACTTTAATTTTCCATGCCATATAGATCGTAAGTTCTTCCAGAAAAATTAATTTCAGGCCCTTACACGGTAACCATCACATTTTGTATATTTTTTTCATAGATGTTGACACTACCCATAGTGGGCTAGACCCTTCAACATCAGCCATCCAAAAAAGATCATTCCTTACAGGTGTGGCAACTGACCAATGTGATGGAGGCAGTTCTTTATCTGCGGTTCTATATTCCCAGGTTGAGTTAACAAAAAAAAAATGCAAGAAGGACCATTTCACATCCATATCATAAACGTTGATTGCCTTACAGTGTGCAATAAACATGCGATAGATTAATACTAGATGTCAACCACTGGATGGATGGCTTAAAACATGAGAGAGAGAGAGAGAGTGACAGAGAGAGAGAAAGAGGAGAGAGAGAGAGAGAGAGAGAGAGAGAGAGAGAGAGAGAGAGAGAGAGAGAGAGAGAGAGAGAGAGAGAAAGAAAGAAAGAATGAGAGAGAGTTTTTGATATGTCATAGGGTGTTTGATATTTCAAGCCCAGTGCCAAATCACTTTTAATGAAAACACAAATCCTAATTCTTTCTAAACATCCCACCACCTGGAAAAATAACTCCTTTGAATATTTGATCTTCTGTGAGCCAAAATTATTCAAACTAATAAAGTATGTAAAAGAAATTGAAATCAAGTAATAATTGTCCATGCCACTTCTTGGAATATTTTATATCATTACTTTTCTTTTCTTAGAGGTTAGGGTTATTTGCATAACAAGAGACTAATCAGTCATCATTGTCACATCAGCCAAAGGCATCCTAACCCTGCCACATTTCTACTTGATTAATCACATTGGCATTACTTATTTGTATGGAAACATATCCCTTCATCCTGATTTAGTTAAAAGCGTGGGAACTGTTGATGTGCAATTAATTTTGTTCATAATGGGACAAAACAGAAGCCTACAGGATTGTTCCTGGGAGCTGAAGATTTCCCTTCCATTTAGTAAAATGTTATAAATATTATTTTAACACAAGCCTAAATTCGTGAAAAAGCTTTGTTTTCATATTTTAATTATTTACAGGTCGTTCTGTGCCAAATAAAGGAAGGTAGAGAAGGAAAGCTGTTTTGGAATCACTGACACACACACTTAACTGAGGTCTCTTTGCATAGTAACAAGATATACCCATCCGCTATATCTGGGGAGTTTGCTTCAGGAACTCTAATGATATAAAGTCCTCAGGACTCTAGGCTAAGATAACAGAACACTGCTTATAAGCTATGCAAGATAAGCTCTTGTATATTTTATTTATATTCATGTGTGTCTGCACACAGATCTGTACAGGTAAGTTCAAAGGTAGCGAAGGGTATAGTGTGATTTGCTCCTTCACTCCCTAATTTATCCCCTTTCTACAGGGTTTCTTGCTGAGCTAATATTGAGGCTGGCTTTCAGGAAGCCACAGTCACCTTCCTGTCTCTTCCCCTCCCAAAATCCTAAGCACTGGTGTTGTAAGTAAATAAACACAGGCATGAATTTGCCCCTGGGCCATCACCTCTGATCCTTCTTTATTTTAAATAATCTCTGGATTACTATTGCCCTTAATGTAATGAAACTGCTATACAAGGGTTTGTTATTAGGAAATGGAAATATAAGTCGTCTGTATATGTTCAGTACAGACATTATATATTAAGAACTACATTCATTAATTCCTTGAGAAATTCATACAATGTATTTTGATGGAATTTATTTTTCAGTTCTCTTAATAACTACTCCCGGACCAAAACCAGATCCATTCCCACCTTAATCCTCCTTCCAACTTCATGTCTCCTTTTCTCCCCTTTGATACAACCCATTCAAATCAATTGTGTTGCCCATAAACTCTAAGACATGGAGCTACCAGTAGTGCCTGGCCAACCTATAACCTTCAAAGGGCATACCTTTGATGTAAACTGACTCTCCATCTTTCATTAACTGTCCATACCTTCTCAGATGGGGATGATGGATAGTGAGAACCTACCACTCATTGATGGAAGGCAGACTGGCCTGATTTTGTGCAGATAGAGACATACAGTTTCTCAATGACCTCTCTGCCTTACAAGATTTCCACTATCTCTTCATTGAGGGATCCTAAGACTCAGCTCCTCTACTTCTTGCCTCTTTCTGTGAGTATGTGTGTGGTTACAAGTGTGTCTATATTATAGATGTCTCATTTTACATCCAAGTCAACGCATAGTGGGGTTTGCAATCAACTGCTGGCACTATTTCACACTATGCAATATGCTGTGATGCAGATGGTGGGACTAAATACCACACTGAAACTGGAGATGGCTAGAAATCATCACAGTTGGTTGTAGTATAGGTGAAATTTACACTTTTGACCTAAACTTCTGGGTCCACCCTATGGCTTTTAGATGGAGGGATGTGGGATCAAGAACATTAACTTGCATTGCATTTTCCTTCTTCTTGAACTCATATTTTAAAATACCTCATGGAGGTGATGATTCTGTTGGCCTGGACGTTTTGCTTTTGTAACTGCTATACAGAGATATCCTTAAAGAGACAGATAGATCCTATCACTTTTTGTAACATAAAGAATTGTGTGGTGAAATGGGTTTGCAATGTCAGTCGTGGGTTTTGATGAAGGTTTTGGCCCCAAGTACAATGTTCAAAGATAGAACACTATACACAATCTGAAAAGTGATTGGACCCTGAGGGGTTTAATCAATGAGTTAATTGATTGATGGGTGTGCATTGAAGGGGTGAGAAACTTGTAAAGGAACTTGGTCATTTGGGACATGTCTTGGAAGTTATTTTTTTTGTCTTTGGTCGCTTCCTGTGTTGATGCTTACTGGGTAATAATAAGTTGGACAACTGTTCTCCTTCATGCCCCTTTCATACTCTTGTGACTATGGACCTGTTTTCCTTGTTGCTAGGCATATCGGAACAGTGATGAAAATTATTTACATGAATGTGTCTCACTAGTGATACTGACTTTTCTGGTCCATTGTAACCATGCCTTAATTCTTTAAGCTTTTTTCTAGAAGAATCATGCTAACATTACACCGAAAGTTACTAAGTAGTTGTACCTGGAAGATTCTGCCAGTGTATCTGTTGTCTTAGTAATAAAGAACTTTGATTCTTCCCACACTGTTTTTTCCGCTGTATTCACTACTGTATTTTAATAGATTGCAATATCATATGAAGTAGCAGAAAATGAGGGGAAAATGGAAGGGAGATAAAAATGTGTTAGAATCATTAAATTACACACTTAAAAATAAAGAAATCAATGTATTTTTTATTATAGAAAGGATACTACAAAAAAAGTTGCTGAAAAGGTTTGACCAACTCATGGGAGATGGTATTTGTCATACCTCCTGTGATGTAGCTGTAAATAGTAGTGGGTTTATTACAGATGAATCAGACACCAATATAAGCATGAAGGGATAATACTCAGTTGCCTCAGGAGAAAGAAATCAAGTAAAATTCATTAGATTTCTTTATGAGGAGTTTTTTTTGTCATAGCTTTGGTGGCATAAAATTGGACAGATTGGCAAGTCTCCCAGTAAGTGTAACACACAGTAGAATTTCGGGGTTGTGAGGCTATAGGAAATATTCAGCTCATGTCACCTATTATTGAGTATCCTTGCTGATGGAGGTAGTCACCCTTCACTTATGCCATACATGGAAGTGTGTCTATGCAGGGGCAGAATGCAATAGATGGTGTTGAGTAAAGTTTTTGTAGGTTATGGTGTAAGTTAAACATTACTGTGATGGGATATTATTTTTTTTCCAATTTTGACAATCCACAGTTACCTGAGAAGAGAGAACAATTGAAGATCAGTCTCTATTCACTTACTTGTTCATTAGGTAAGTCTATGGGATATTCTCTTGGCTAATGATTGATGTGGGAGGGCCCATCACTGTGGCTAAGCTCATCAGTAGTCCTTAATAAATGGGAGACTTTTAGGCTGTATTTTAAAAAAATAGCTGAACGAGCCATGGGAAAAGTGCTGGTTTGAATAATAAAGTCACCTATAGACACATATATATGAATATTTAGTCACCAGAAAGTGGCAGTGAGTTTAAATTTAGAAGGAATAAGAGAAGGTGTGGCTTCATTGGAGAAAGTGGGCGTATCAACAAGGATGGGTATGAGTTTTCAAGAAGCCATTGCAATGGCAGAATCTATCTCTTTGCCTAAGGATCAATAGTTCTCTATTGCTCCAGTGATGGGGTCCCTCTCGTGATGATTGTCCAATCATCTGAAAATGTAAGCAAGCCTCCAGTTAAATGCCCTGTTTTCTTCTTTTTCTTTTTTTTCCCATTTTTTATTAGGTATTTAGCTCATTTACATTTCCAATGCTATACCAAAAGTCTCCCATACCCACCCACCCCCACTCCCCTACCCGCCCACTCCCCCTTTTTGGCCCTGGCATTCCCCTGTACTGGGGCATATAAAGTTTGCTTGTCCAATGGGCCTCTCTTTCCAGTGATGGCCGACTAGGCCATCTTTTGATACATATGCAGCTAGAATCAAGAGCTCTGGTGTACTGGTTAGTTCATAATGTTGTTTCACCTATAGGGTTTCAGATCCCTTTAGCTCCCTGGGTACTTTATCTAGCTCCTCCATTGGGAGCTCTGTGATCCATCCATTAGCTGACTGTGAGCATCCACTTCTGTGTTTGCTAGGCTCCACATAGTCTCACAAGAGACAGCTACATCTGGGTCCTTTCGATAAAATCTTGCTAGTGTATGCAATGGTGTCAGCTTTTGGATGCTGATTATGGGGTGGATCCCTGAATATGGCAGTCTCTACATGGTCCATCCTTTCATCTCAGCTCCAAACTTTGTCTCTGCAACTCCTTCCATGGGTGTTTTGTTCCCACTTCTAAGGAGAGGCATAGTGTCCACACTTCAGTCTTCATTTTTCTTGAGTTTCATGTGTTTAGGAAATTGTATCTTATATCTTGGGTATCCTAGGTTTTGGGCTAATATCCACTTATCAATGAGTACATATTGTGTGAGTTCCTTTGTGAATGTGTTACCTCACTCAGGATGATGCCCTCCAGGTCCATCCTTTTGGGTAGGAATTTCATAAATTCGTTCTTTTGAATAGCTGAGTAATACTCCATTGTGTAGATGTACCACATTTTCTGTATCCATTCCTCTGTTGAGGGGTATCTGAATTCTTTCCAGCTTCTGACTATTATAAATAAGGCGGCGATGAACATAGTGGAGCATGAGTCCTTCTTAGCAGTTGGGACATCTTCTGGATATATGCCCAGGAGAGGTATTGCTGGATCCTCCCTGGATCCTCCGGTAGTACTATGACCAATTTTCTGAGGAACCACCAGACTGATTTCCAGAGTGGTTGTACAAGCCTGCAATCCCACCAACAATGGAGGAGTGTTCCTCTTTCTCCACATCCATGCCAGCATCTGCTGTCACCTGAATTTTTGATCTTAGCCATTCTGACTGGTGTGAGGTGGAATCTCAGGGTTGTTTTGATTTGCACTTCCCTGATGATTAAGGATGTTGAACATTTTTTCAGGTGCTTCTCTGCCATTCGGTATTCCTCAGGTGAGAATTCTTTGTTCAGTTCTGAGCCCCATTTTTTAATGGGGTTATTTGATTTTCTGAAGTCCACCTTCTTGAGTTCTTTATATATGTTGGATATTAGTCCCCTATCTGATTTAGGATCGGTAAAGATCCTTTCCCAATCTGTTGGTGGTCTTTTTGTCTTATTGACGGTGCCTTTTGCCTTGCAGAAACTTTGGAGTTTCACTAGGTCCCGTTTGTCAATTTTTGATCTTACAGCACAAGCCATTGCTGTTCCGTTCAGGAATTTATCCCCTGTGCCCATATCTTCAAGGCTTTTCCCCACTTTCTCCTCTATAAGTTTCAGTGTCTCTGGTTTTATGTGAAGTTCCTTGATCCACTTAGATTTGACCTTACTACAAGGAGATATGTATGGATCGATTCACATTCTTCTACATGATAACAACCAGTTGTGCCAGCACCAATTGTTGAAAATGCTGTCTTTCTTCCACTGGATGGTTTTAGCTCTCTTGTCGAAGATCAAGTGACCATAGGTGTGTGGGTTCATTTCTGGGTCTTCAATTCTGTTCCTTTGGTCTACTTGTCTGTCTCTATACCAGTATCATGCAGTTTTTATCACAAATGCTCTGTAGCTTTAGATCAGGCATGGTGATTCCACCAGAGGTTCTTTTATCCTTGAGAAGAGTTTTTGTTATCCTACGTTTTTTGTTATTCCAGATGAATTTCCAAATTGCTCCTTCTAATTCGTTGAAGAATTGAGTTGGAATTTTGATGGGGATTGCATTGAATCTGTAGATTGATTTTGGCAAGATAGCCATTTTTACAATGTTGATCATGCCAATCCATGAGCATGGGAGATCTTTCCATCTTCTGAGATCTTCTTTAATTTCTTTCTACAGTGACTTGAAGTTTTTATCACACAGATCTTTCACTTCTTTAGTTAGAGTCACGCCGAGATATTTATTAATATTTGTGACTATTGAGAAGGGTGTTGTTTCCCTAATTTCTTTCTCATCCTGTTTATTACATAGTACTTGAAGAATGAGCCAGAGCAATTCGACAACAAAAGGAGATCAAGTGGATATAAATTGGAAAAGAGGAAGTAAAAATATCACTTTTTGCAGATGATATGATAGTTTATATAAGTGACCCTAAAAATTCCTCCAGAGAACACCAAAACCTGATAAACAGCTTTGGTGAAGTAGCTGGATATAAAATTAACTCAAACAAGTCAATGGTCTTTCTCTACACAAAGAATGCCTTGTTTTCTAATAGTTGCCGTCACCATATGTGTCTCTTCATAGCAATAGAACAGTGGCTAAGACAGTGGCAAGCCAATAAGCAGTGTTTGCTGTTACTGACTCAACTTCCTGTTTTGTCTTCCTCAGTGACAATCTGTATTCTTTTTATTTCCAAGTTATTTTTTATTGTAGTATTCTACATGGTGAGAAAGAAGAAAACTAGAACAATTACATCTCAGGTACTTACATGAGTATAGCTTATCTCTAAGTAAAAATAAAATGTCTACACATTGACATTGGCACTGTTAGACATTTTTTCCCTAAGAATACCTTACTGTTTTTTATTCTTGTAAGGATTCACCATGTCAAAGAGCAAATTCCATAGCAAAGGTTTTATTCAGCTTATACTTCCACATTGCTGTTTATCACCAAAGAAGTTGGGACAGAAACTGAAACAACACAGGATCCTGGAATCAGAGGCTCATTCATAGGCTATGGAGTGGTGATGCTTATTGTCTTGCTCCTCTAATCTTGCTTAGCTTGCTTTCTTAAAGAACCCAGGACTACCACCACAAGGATGTCAACACCCACAATGGAGTGGGTGCTCTCCCATCAATTAAGAAAATTCCTAACAGCTGGATCTTATGGAGGCATCTTCTCAACTGAGTCTCCTTCTCTTTGAAGACTCTAGATCTTGTCAAGTTGCTATGAAACCAGTGTGGCATTTTAAATATAGTTGGCCTATGAGGAGGTGTGTCCTTGTAGGAATAGGTCTGGCCTTGCTGGAGGAAGCATATCACTCTGGGGCTTTAAAGCTCTACCAGTGTGGAAGAGACCCTACCTGTATGCAAAATACATAGTTTTTCCTCAAAGCATTTGGATGAAGGTGCATAATTCTAAACTTCCTCTCCACCACCATGTCTGCCTAGACAGTGCCATATTTTCTGCCTTGATGATCATGGAGTGAACCTCTGAACGTGTAATGAAATGTAAAAAAGCCCTAATGAAATGAGTCTCTTATGAGTGGCCTTGGTCATGGTGTCTTTTCACAGCAACTAATCTCTAACTAATAGAATCAGTTACTGCAGAAACTCACAGATATTAAAATAAATCAACAATCGAGATTATTATCAAGTGCTAAAGCATGCAAACTTATTCTAGAGAGAAAAACTGTTATGAATGAGTCTATGGCATGACTTTCTCAAAAAAGAAAAAGAAAAAAGTAAGAAGGACCATTTCACAGTCATATCATCAATATTGATTGCCTCACTGTGTGAAATAGACAAGAAATGGATTAACATTAGATGTCAACCACTGGATGAATGGCTTAAAACGAGAGCGAGACAGAGAGGGAGAGAGAGAGAGGGTGAGAGAGAGAGAGAGAGTGAGAGAGAGAGAGAGGGTGATAGAGAGAGAAAGAGAGAGAAAGAGAGAGAGAGAAAGAGAGAGAATGAGGAGAGAGAAAAATGAGATGAAAGAATGAGAAAGAGAGAGAAAGAATGAGAGAGAGATAGCCTGATGGGTTTTTGATACTTCAAGCCTCAGTGGCCAATATCCTCAGAAAATTACAAGCTGATAAGGAATTAGTTGAAGAACAATACCTTTTGGGTCCTTTTCAAACTTCTGTATCTCCATGGAATACCCCATTTTTTTTTATCAGAAAGATGCATTTTCAATTAAAAGTACCTTCCTTGAAATTTTGATCTTATTTTTGGTACAAAGGACTCATAATCTAATTTTTTAAAAGAATCATATTTCCAAGTGGTGGTGGCAAACACCTTTAATCCCAGCACTCGAAAAGCAGAGACAGGTGAATTTCTAAGTTCGAGGCCAACCTGGTCTACAGGGTGATTTCCAGAACAACCATGGCTACACAGAGAAACACTGTCTTGAAAACTCAGAGAGAGAGAGAGAGAGAGAGAGAGAGAGAGAGAGAGAGAGAGGGAGGGAGGGAGGGAGGGAGGGAGGGAGGGAGGGAGGGAGGGAGGGAGGGAGGGAGGGAGAGAGAGAGAGAGAGAGAGAGAGAGAGAGAGAGAGAGAGAGAGAGAGAGAGAGAGAGAGAGTTTCTATACAGAGAACAAATATGAAAGGTTTTCAAACTGACTTTCATTTTCCAAGTATGGTAAGAACCCTAGAGTTAGTAACAAAGTACACAGAACACAACACATAGCAGACAAAAGTACAAAGCACACTCAAATAGAAAGAAAGGCATCAAAATAGTGAATGTGAGTACCTTTTTAATGGAGCACAAACACTCTCCCATTCTCCATGAGAACCCAATAAAATCCCTGTTGTCTCCAAAGACTTTGAGTAGGAATTCATCCAGTATCCTTTCTCTTCTATTTGGTTAGAGCTGACTCAAACCTGCAAGGTCCAGGACAGAAAAAATAGACTCCCTCATCCAATTTGGTATGTGTGTTTCCAGGTAGTGTTACAGATCCTCACATGCTTAGGCCACTAAAATAGAGCACATCTATTCTACCACAGTTACGGAAGGCAACATTGTAAAAATCAAGGGGCTGGCTATTTTTCCTAGTTGCTGGCACTGTGGTTGGCAACCTGTAGGTTGCTAGTCCTTGTGACAAATTTCACAGGAGTTGTCCTAGACTATCTGTATGTCAGAAATGTATGTTATAATTCATATCAGTAGGACATTTCAGTTATGAAGCAGCAAAAAATATTTTTACGGTTGGGGCACCACACAGCATAAGGAAGTATATATATGAAGGAACCGCAGTATTAAAAAGGTGGAGAAAAACTCTCTGGAACTTTGAAAACTGAAGCATGGTGTGCCTCCCAGACTGTCTTTGACATGAGTCTGAGATATACTTCTGACTCTGATCTTCTTGTTACCTTTTGTTTCTTGTGATCATATGGGGTTAACCTAGAAAGTATATTCAAATGCCCTATGTGAGAGCATGTTCAGAATTCATTTTGTGAAGCAATGTGCTCTAGTATATTTAGGACAGAGCTGTCTTTGGGACCAGTCCTCTTCTGTATGCCTGTGTGTCATTCATTTTCTCTTTATTTGTTTATTGTTTTTTGTTTTTTCGAGGCAGGGATTCTCTGTTTAGCCCTGGTTGTCATGGAATTCAATCTGGAGTTCAGGCTGGCCTTGAACTCATAAATTTGCCTGCCCCTGCCTCTGCCTACCAAAAGCAGGGATAAAAGGTATGCACCACTACACTGTCTTCTTTTATTTATCATTCTGCTATTAACTTATTGTGTCTAGGTGGTTGTTTTCAATCTATTTTGTTTTATTTTATTTTATTTTATGAGGCATTTTCTTTATTTTCATTTCAAATGTTATCCCCTTCCCTGGTTTCCCCTCTGAAAACCCACTATGCCATCCCTCCTCTCAGTAATCAACAAAATACCCACTCCTACTTCCTAGTCCTGACATTCCCTTACACTGGGGTATAGAGCCTTCTCCTGAACAGGAGCTTCACCTCTCACTGGTGTCCAAATAGGCCATTCTCTGCTACATATGAAGCTGCAGCCATGGGCCCCGCCCTATGTGCTCTTTGGTTGGTCTTTTTTTAATTGTATATTTTCTTTATATACATTTCAAATGATGTCCGTTTTCAGTTTCCCACCCTTCCAGAAACCCTCTATCCCATCCCCTCCCCACTGCTTTAATGAGGGTCTTCCTCCATCTGGATACCCATTCCCACATCGCATTGTGGTGGCTAGCAAGGTTACCTCTCTGTCTCCTCATCATTCTACAGCATATTGGTGATCCTGTGGGTGATGGGGAAAAGAACACTGGATTCTGACCATTGCAGAGTACCATCCAGTACATCAATCTCAAGCCACACGTGGGTACATCTTCCTCAAAAGTATCTTGTCCTGTTCATAGCAGCTAGTTGGCTATTTTGTGTACCTGGGCCAAGATTGAGGTGTCTGCTACCTGCACAAGCACTTCCCACTACACTTTGGGGATCATCTGTGCCAGGAAGTCAGGGTTGAACTCCACAGCGTTTTTGAGGATTTAAGTGGCCTGTAGGCTCAGACAGAACACTTGCATGCCCACACCCCACACATGTGAGTTTAGCAGGTTGTAGATTAGCAGTTTCACACTGTCACATTGGAGTTCTTGACAGGACTTATTTTTTTCATCATTAATTTAGTTATCTATTTACAATTTAAATGATAACTTCCTTCACAGTTTCCCATCAACAAATCCCCATTCCAATCCCCCTCTCCTCCCTTCTTTTTTGAAAAAGTTTAGTTTGTGTTATTCTTCCACATCACACTCCATCACTCAGTGAAATCAGGGCAGGAACCCATGTAGGATTATAGGCAGGGTACATGGAGCAAGGTTGCTTATTGGCTTGTTTCTCAACACAGTTTTCTCAGCTTTTCTACTTACAAAATTTAAAAATGCCTTTTAAATTTTATTTTAATAACATATATGTATATATAAAAATGTTTTGTTTGCGTGAATGTCTGTGGGCCTTTTTTGTCCAGGGTTCACAGAGTCCATAAGAGCGAGCTTGGTCCCTTGATATTGGAGCTTAATGTGGCTGTGAGCTGCCACCTGAGTTCTGTGATTCAAATCCTGACCTTCTAAGAGAGCAGCCAGTTCTCTTAAACACTGAGCCATTTTTCAAACACTACCCTCAGGTTGCTTTCTTATATATTTTATCACCATCTTTGCAGAGATAGCACCACTCAATGAGTACTGGATCCTCTCCCATCAACTGTTAATCAGCTGTCTCATGTGAGACTATGCCAGGGCCTAGCAAACACAGACATGGATACTCACAGTCAGCTATTATATGGATCACAGGGTTCCCAATGGAGGAGATAGAGAAAGTACACAAGAAGCTAAAGGAATCTGCAACCCTACAGATGGAACCACATTATTAACTTATCAGTACCCCGGAGCTCTGGACTCTAGCTACATTTGTATCAAAAGATGACCTAGTCAGCCATCACTGGAAAGAGAGGCCCATTGGACAACCAAACTTTATATGCCCCAGTACAGGGCAATGCTAGAGCCAAAAAATAAATGGGAATTGGTGGGTAGGGAAGTGGGGAGGAGGGTATGGGGAACCTTTGGTGTAGCATTGGAAATGTAATTGAGGAAAAGACGTAATAAAAATATTTTTTAAAAAAGAAGGACTGAAGTATCTAAAAAAAAGGGGGGGGGGAAATATCCAACAGTCAAATCAGACCCAGAACGACACAAATTGCATGTTTTCACCTATGTATGGAGTTAGCTTGTAAGGTTTATATATGTTTGTTTTTCATTTAGGGTAACAGAGATGAGCTATCTAGTAAGGAACCATAAAGAAGGAGGAGTTCTTCCAAGGAAGGGGAAGTAGAATATAGTGGTATAAAGGAATGAAGAAGACACTAAAATAGGAGGGTTAAATGTGGAGGGAAATATCAGGCCAAGCATCTGAGACTAGAAAGGTCATAAAACACTAAGTGAAAATCTGCCATCATAAATTTTGTTAAATAACCACAGCAGTAAAATGACTTCTCATGAATCCTAATGGCTCCACCCATATGTTAGTATATATGCCTCAGCCTTCATCAGAGGTGAGTTTCCTACAAAACTGGTAATAATCACAGAAAGACACAACTGGACAATGCACAGAGAGTGAGAGACTCAGAGAATTAAAGATTAAAGAGGATGCCTTTATCGAGCTCTCTCCTTCAAGAATCAGGAATCTATGCAAAGAAAAGTCAGAAAAATAATCCTGACCAGAGGTAGAGATAATGGATAGTATCAATGAATTGTATCATGGGTATTCCATGTTTTTTTTTTTTGCCTAATATACACTTAATAATGAGTGCATATTATGTGTGTTCTTGTTTTTGGGTGATGTTCTATAAGTATCTGTTAAATTCATTTGGCCCATAACTTCTGTTAATTTCACTGTGTCTCTGAGTTCGATGGTAGGAGGATAAACAGGGAGATGGATACTTTCAGGTCACATAAAATGGAAAATTTAAAGAAAATTTTCTAAGAAAACAAATAAACATGGCTATAGCCTCATCTAATGTAGACAGATCCAATTTGAGGTTCCCTCTTCCCAGGTGACTTTAGCTTCATGTCAAAAAGGCAAACACTTACTAGCACACACAGGTTAACATAAAAGCATTTACAGCCATGTATAAAAACATCACACCAATGAACTAAGATATTATGTGGACGTTCCATGGCATAAACTTCAGAAAGACATAATTTTTTTACAGTTTATCTCAGCTTTAAAGTGTAAATCCTCAAAGGAGGGCCATGGTCCAGTGCTGTTCTCAATAGACAGCTCCTGATTTTCTAGACTCACCTCTTATATTAATCTGTGAAGTCACCTCACAATCTCACATTTCTTCTGCACAGCATTAGAGATGCCAATTAAAACTAGACTTTGGGAGGCTGCACGGGTGACCGTGTGGAATACAGAGTGCCAGCTGTTTCTGGGACGGGCGAGAGAGTCGCAGAGCTTCTGGGCGGCGCCATCTTCAGCTCCAGACAGCCGGCCACCTTCCTGGTGAGAGCACGGGGGTCTGCCTGGCCTGAGAGGTTTGTGGCACAGGCGCCGGCGGGAGCCTTCTTGGCTCCGGGACTCCGCGGAGGGCAGGCTGCACGGGTGACCGTGTGGAATACAGAGTGCCAGCCGTTTCTGGGACGGGCGAGAGAGTCGCAGAGATTCTGGGGCGGCACCATCCTCAGCTCCAGACAACCAGCCACCTTCCCGGCAAGAGCCACAGAGCTTCTGAGGCTGCGACATCTTCGACTCCAGACAACTGGCCACCTTCCTGGCCAAAGCAACACAGCTTCTGGGAAAGATCCTGTTTTGGGCCTTCACCTTCAGCCAGGAGGAGGTCCAAACACCAGATATCTGTACACCTTCCCTGAGAGAGGAGAGCTTTCCTACAGAGACTGCTCTGACCACTGAAACTCAGAGAAGAGAGCTTGTCTCCCACGCCTGCTGATAGAGGGTAACAAAATCAACAGAGGAACAATCTTTTAACAAAGACAACTATAACAACTAACTCCAGAGATTGCCAGATGGCGAAAGGTAAACGTAAGAATCCTACTAACAGAAGCCAGGACCACTCACCATCATCAGAACCCAGAACGCCCACTTCGCCCAATCCAGGACACCCTAACACACCTGAAAAGGTAGACCTGGATTTAAAAGCATATCTCATGATGATGGTAGAGGACATAAAGAAGGAATTCAACAACTCACTTAAAGAAATACAGGAGAGCACTGCTAAAGAGTTACAAGTCCTTAAAGAAAAACAGGAAAACACTGCTAAAGAGTTACAAGTCCTTAAAGAAAAACAGGAAAACACAACCAAACAGGTAGAAGTCCTTATAGAAAAACAGGAAAACACATCCAAACAGGTGATGGAAATGAACAAAACCATACTAGACCTAAAAAGGGAAGTAGACACAATAAAGAAAACCCAAAGTGAGGCGACGCTGGAGATAGAAACCCTAGGAAAGAAATCTGGAACCATAGATGCCAGCATCAGCAACAGAATACAAGAGATGGAAGAGAGAATCTCAGGTGCAGAAGACTCCATAGAGAACATCGGCACAACAATCAAAGAAAATGGAAAATGCAAAAAGATCCTAACTCAAAACATCCAGGAAATCCAGGACACAATGAGAAGACCAAACCTACGGATAATAGGAGTGGATGAGAATGAAGATTTTCAACTCAAAGGACCAGCAAATGTCTTCAACAAAATTATTGAAGAAAACTTCCCAAATCTAAAGAAAGAGATGCCCATGAACATACAAGAAGCCTACAGAACTCCAAATAGGCTGGACCAGAAAAGAAATTCCTCCCGACACATAATAATCAGAACACCAAATGCACTAAATAAAGATAGAATACTAAAAGCAGTAAGGGAAAAAGGTCAAGTAACATATAAAGGCAAGCCTATCAGAATTACACCAGATTTTTCACCAGAGACTATGAAAGCCAGAAGAGCCTGGTCAGATGTTATACAGACACTAAGAGAACATAAATGCCAGCCCAGGCTACTATACCCAGCCAAACTCTCAATTACCATAGATGGAGAAACCAAAGTATTCCACGACAAAACTAAATTCACCCATTATCTCTCCATGAATCCAGCCCTTCAAAGGATAATAACAGAAAAAAAAACAATACAAGGACGGGAACCACGCCCTAGAAAAAACAAGAAGATAATCCATCAACAAACCTAAAAGAAGACAACCACAAGAACAGAATGCCAACTTTAACAACAAAAATAACAGGAAGCAACAATTACCTTTCCTTAATATCTCTTAATATCAATGGACTCAATTCCCCAATAAAAAGACATAGACTAACAGACTGGCTACACAAACAGGACCCAACATTCTGCTGCTTACAGGAAACCCATCTCAGGGAAAAAGACAGACACTACCTCAGAGTGAAAGGCTGGAAAACAATTTTCCAAGCAAATGGTCTGAAGAAACAGGCTGGAGTAGCCATTCTAATATCGGATAAAATCGACTTCCAACCCAAAGTTATCAAAAAAGACAAGGAGGGACACTTCATACTCATCAAAGGTAAAATCCTCCAAGAGGAACTCTTAATTCTGAATATCTACGCTCCAAATGCAAGGGCAGCCACATTCATTAAAGACACTTTAGTAAAGCTCAAAGCACACATTGCACCTCACACAATAATAGTGGGAGACCTCAACACACCACTTTCATCAATGGACAGATCGTGGAAACAGAAACTAAACAGGGACACAGTGAAACTAACAGAAGTTATGAAACAAATGGACCTGACAGATATCTACAGAATATTTAATCGTAAAACAAAAGGATATACCTTCTTCTCAGCACCTCACGGGACCTGCTCCAAAATTGACCATATAATTGGTCACAAAATAAGCCTCAACAGATACAAAAATATTGAAATTGTCCCATGTATCCTATCAGACCACCATGGCCTAAGACTGATCTTCAATAACAACATTAAGAATGGAAAGCCAACATTCACGTGGAAACTGAACAACACTCTTCTCAATGATACCTTGGTCAAGGAAGGAATAAAGAAAGAAATTAAAGACTTTTTAGAGTTTAATGAAAATGAAGCCACAACGTACCCAAACCTTTGGGACACAATGAAAGCATTTCTAAGAGGGAAACTCATAGCTCTGAGTACCTCCAAGAAGAAACGGGAGAGAGCACATACTAGCAGCTTGACAACACATCTAAAAGCTCTAGAAAAAAAGGAAGCAAATTCACCCAAGAGGAGTAGACGGCAGGAAATAATCAAACTCGGGGGTGAAATTAACCAAGTGGAAACAAGAAGAACTATTCAAAGAATTAACCAAACGAGGAGTTGGTTCTTTGAGAAAATCAACAAGATAGATAAACCCTTAGCTAGACTCACTAGAGGGCAAAGGGACAAAATCCTAATCAACAAAATCAGAAATGAAAAGGGAGACATAACAACAGATCCTGAAGAAATCCAAAACACCATCAGATCCTTCTACAAAAGCTTATACTCAACAAAACTGGAAAACCTGGACGAAATGGACAAATTTCTGGACAGATACCAGGTACCAAAGTTGAATCAGGATCAAGTTGACCTTCTAAACAGTCCCATATCCCCTAAAGAAATAGAAGCAGTTATTAATAGTCTCCCAACCAAAAAAAGCCCAGGACCAGATGGGTTTAGTGCAGAGTTCTATCAGACCTTCAAAGAAGATCTAATTCCAGTTCTGCACAAACTATTTCACAAGATAGAAGTAGAAGGTACTCTACCCAACTCATTTTATGAAGCCACTATTACTCTGATACCTAAACCACAGAAAGATCCAACAAAGATAGAGAACTTCAGACCAATTTCTCTTATGAATATCGATGCAAAAATCCTTAATAAAATTCTCGCTAACCGAATCCAAGAACACATTAAAGAAATCATCCATCCTGACCAAGTAGGTTTTATTCCAGGGATGCAGGGATGGTTTAATATACGAAAATCCATCAAAGTAATCCATTATATAAACAAACTCAAAGACAAAAACCACATGATCATCTCGTTAGATGCAGAAAAAGCATTTGACAAGATCCAACACCCATTCATGATAAAAGTTTTGGAAAGATCAGGAATTCAAGGCCCATACCTAAACATAATAAAAGCAATCTACAGCAAACCAGTAGCCAACATCAAAGTAAATGGAGAGAAGCTGGAAGCAATCCCACTAAAATCAGGGACTAGACAAGGCTGCCCACTTTCTCCCTACCTTTTCAACATAGTACTTGAAGTATTAGCCAGAGCAATTCGACAACAAAAGGAGATCAAGGGGATACAAATTGGAAAAGAGGAAGTCAAAATATCACTTTTTGCAGATGATATGATAGTATATATAAGTGACCCTAAAAATTCCACCAGAGAACTCCTAAACCTGATAAACAGCTTTGGTGAAGTAGCTGGATATAAAATTAACTCAAACAAGTCAATGGCCTTTCTCTACACAAAGAATAAACAGGCTGAGAAAGAAATTAGGGAAACAACACCGTTCTCAATAGTCACAAATAATATAAAATATCTCGGCGTGAATCTAACTAAGGAAGTAAAAGATCTGTATGATAAAAACTTCAAGTCTCTGAAGAAAGAAATTAAAGAAGATCTCAGAAGATGGAAAGATCTCCCATGCTCATGGATTGGCAGGATCAACATTGTAAAAATGGCTATCTTGCCAAAAGCAATCTACAGATTCAATGCAATCCCCATCAAAATTCCAACTCAATTCTTCAACGAATTAGAAGGAGCAATTTGCAAATTCATCTGGAATAACAAAAAACCTAGGATAGCAAAAACTCTTCTCAAGGATAAAAGAACCTCTGGTGGAATCACCATGCCTGACCTAAAGCTTTACTACAGGGCAATTGTGATAAAAACTGCATGGTACTGGTATAGAGACAGACAAGTAGACCAATGGAATAGAATTGAAGACCCAGAAATGAACCCACACACCTATGGTCACTTGATCTTCGACAAGGGAGCTAAAACCATCCAGTGGAAGAAAGACAGCATTTTCAACAATTGGTGCTGGCACAACTGGTTGTTATCATGTAGAAGAATGCGAATCGATCCATACTTATCTCCTTGTACTAAGGTCAAATCTAAGTGGATCAAGGAACTTCACATAAAACCAGAGACACTGAAACTTATAGAGGAGAAAGTGGGGAAAAGCCTTGAAGATATGGGTACAGGGGAAAGATTCCTGAACAGAACAGCAATGGCTTGCTCTGTAAGATCGAGAATTGACAAATGGGACCTAATGAAACTCCAAAGTTTCTGCAAGGCAAAAGACACCGTCAATAGGACAAAAAGACCACCAACAGATTGGGAAAGGATCTTTACCGATCCTAAATCAGATAGGGGACTAATATCCAACATATATAAAGAACTCAAGAAGGTGGACTTCAGAAAATCAAATAACCCCATTAAAAAATGGGGCTCAGAACTGAACAAAGAATTCTCACCTGAGGAATACCGAATGGCAGAGAAGCACCTGAAAAAATGCTCAACATCCTTAATCATCAGGGAAATGCAAATCAAAACAACCCTGAGATTCCACCTCACACCAGTCAGAATGGCTAAGATCAAAAATTCAGGTGACAGCAGATGCTGGCGTGGATGTGGAGAAAGAGGAACACTCCTCCATTGTTGGTGGGATTGCAGGCTTGTACAACCACTCTGGAGATCAGTCTGGCGGTTCCTCAGAAAACTGGATATAGTACTACCGGAGGATCCAGCAATACCTCTCCTGGGCATATATCCAGAAGATGCTCCAATTGGTAAGAAGGACACATGCTCCACTATGTTCATAGCAGCCTTATTTATAATAGCCAGAAGCTGGAAGGAACCCAGATGCCCCTCAACAGAGGAATGGATACAGAAGATGTGGTACATCTACACAATGGAGTACTACTCAGCTATTAAAAAGAATGAATTTATGAAATTCCTGGCCAAATGGATGGACCTGGAGGGCATCATCCTGAGTGAGGTAACACATTCACAAAGGAACTCACACAATATGTACTCACTGATAAGTGGATATTAGCCCAAAACCTAAGATACCCAAGATATAAGATACAATTTCCTAAACACATGAAACTCAAGAAAAATGAAGACTGAAGTGTGAACACTATGCCCCTCCTTAGAAGTGGGAGCAAAACACCCTTGGAAGGAGTTACAGAGACAAAGTTTGGAGTTGAGATAAAAGGATGGACCATGTAGACACTACCATATCCGGGGATCCATCCCATAATCAGCTTCCAAATGCTGACACCATTGCATACACTAGCAAGATTATGCTGAAAGGACCCTGATATAGTTGTCTCTTGTCAGAGTATGCCTGGGCCTAGCAAACATAGAAGTGGATGCTCACAGTCGGCTATTGGATGGATCACATGGCCCCCAATGAAGGAGCTAGAGAAAGTACCAAAGAAGCTAAAGGGATCTGCAACCCTATAGGTGGAACAACATTATGAACTAACCAGTACCCCGGAGCTCTTGACTCTAGCTGCATATGCATCAAAAGATGGCCTAGTCGGCCATCACTGGAAAGAGAGGCCCATTGGACACGCAAACTTTATATGCCCCAGTACCGGGGAATGCCAGGGCCATAAAAGGGGAGTGGGTGGGTAGGGGAGAGGGGGTGGGTGGCTATGGGGGACTTTTGGTATAGCATTGCAAATGTAAATGAGCGAAATACCTAATAAAAAATGGAAAAAAAAAACTAGACTTTGGAAGTATATTAATAAGTTGGCCTTATCTTCATATTCCCTGCCCTTAATCATGGGAAACTCGCCCAGACTAGATGTCTCAGCCATTCTCACCGACAGTTTTCCTGGTAAATAGGTGGTTGAGAGAAAGAAATTATTTTAAGACCCAACCAGTTTAGTTTATCAGGATATTTGAAATGAAGCTGACATCATTTGGCACAAAAAATAAAGAGAGTCCCCTGTTTTGTGGAGAACTGAGAGAGAATTAAGGACTGGGGCCAGGAGGGTAAGTGACTATCCTTAAGGAGAGTCAGTCCAGACCTAGAGGCTGGGTCTGACAGCATGCAGAGGAGTGCAGTTCAATTCCCTGCAGCTTCCTGGAAGGAGCACTGTTTTTCTTCAAATTGTGACAGGGATGGCACCCACAAGGGGGCAGAATGCAGTGGTGTTCTAGACTTCTTTTGAGCCATCATGGTACTGATTACCACTCTTTCACTTGCTATTACAGATGAGCAAACTCAATAGGGTGACAAGTATGATCTGCTGACTTCAGAATCTCTAATTGCAAAACCCTTACAGGGCATGCCATTTTCCCTCCATGCTTGGAATAAAAAGAAAGGATTGGGCTCACAGGACTAAGCATCCTCTGACTAGCTTTTAGAGAAGAGGCTGCACTGAAGTCCAAAATTGAGACTTTGGTGTTTACTGAGAGTTTAAAAGCTAAGAACCTGTAACATTTGCTCTGTGGTACTGAAAAATATTGTTCTGAAAAGTGTATGAGAACATAAAGATGAACATGTAGCTTAAGGAGCACCATTACTCTGATAGAACATCAGGCACCTGACATTCATTTAATACATTGAAATAACCACCAAATCCCAAAAAAAACCCTCCTCAAGTGTACATTACAAGTTTCTGCTCCGGCTTAAGATACAAGTCTTCAAGAAAACACAATATGGCACTAGTCAGAAAAAGAAGTTATTTATTGATCAAGTTGCCTTATTAACAAAAAATATCAGCAATGGATTGACGTTGCTTAGCACCTACATAAATTTGGAATAAATGGAAATAAAATTTCAGTAACAGATCAGGAGTACAATAAAAACATTATAATGTTACAGTAATATGGAGAGAAATAACTAGTGTTAAAGAATTCAAATCCCTGCCTAAGCTAGAGATGTGACTCGATGGTAGTGTTTGATTTGCATACATGCTAAACCCACCACCAGAAAAGAAAAACAAAACAGACACCAAAAAAAGAAGATACTCACAATTCAGTTTATCTGTTTGTTGTGAGTAAATCCACAGCAAATATGAATGGTTAACAACACAGGAAGGTATTATGCAAAGGAAGTCACACACACTCACCCTCATGCACACACACACACACACACAAGGAAAAAGGACACAGAAGAAAAAAGAACAGTCCAGTCAGGAAGCTATTGAAGAGAGTCCTTTAAAACTTATGATAAAGAAGATAAAGTGTATTTCTTCACAATTGGTGGTTTCTGGTGGACAGTAATTAAGGATTCATTTTTATAGTTGGTGTTTGATATTTTCTAGGATCTTCTTTTTATAACCCCTAACGCTAGATAGGACAAAAATAAGGGTATATTAGAGAGAGGAATTAGAAAATCTCTGAATTTAATTTCTTTCCTTGTTCTTCTCCTTTAATTATGGCTACTAACAAACCACAACCAACTTGTGTAACCAACCACCAACCACCAGACTAAAAGTACAAGTTTTGACAATAAATCTTGTGCAAAGTTAATGCAGCAGGAGTTCTTCACTAATGGATGTTGTGAGTATGTAAATATAGTATTCCACCAAAGACTTACTAACTCTGATTTCTATACTTCTTGCAGTCAGCTGTTTACTATTTTAATATTAGTCATACCTGTTCTATGCAGTGCCATGTGTGTTGATGAAAATAATTTTCATCTCGGGAACACAAATGAAATGCAAATATTGTGTGTAAATCTCTGTTAGTGTTGCTTCATGAACATGATTTATCCATGGAGTTACAGTACTAATGGTCTGTGCATGCAGTATACTGTGTCTGTGATGATAAAGAGTCTCACCGGCGAGAACACACACACACAGGACACACTCAGATCCTTCTGCAGCATAGCTTTAATCCATCTCAAGAGAAAGATGATTAGCTTTTGGGCGAGGAGGCTTAGAACACAGGAAACTCGGTCCTTAAATAGACCACAAGAAGTGTTAGAGACATATTTCACCCTAAGGGCTGCTCACTATCAGCCCATATGACGCCACAGAACAGGAAGGGCACAAAGAATGGAAAAATACCCCAGCACATACACAGACTATTTCTTTACCAGTTAGAACAACGGATGTCAGCGCCATCTTGTAATGGAGATTGAAAGGGCAGCTCCTCACAGTATACATTCAGTGTACATAGCTAGATATTCCTATTTAGTATTTTATGATATACTATATATAACATACAGTGTATACTTAGAAGATGAATCCAGTACAGGATTAGGATTTTTAAAAAGTTGTGTGAGAGCTTTGTGATAATATATATATATATATATATATATTTATATATCTTAATAGACTTGGCTGAGTTTCTGGAGCCATTTATGTGTTATTTTCCAATGAATCATAATTTCCTTTTATTCTGTGACTGGGAGAGACAGACTTATTATAAGAAAGAAAACCATTAGCCTGGGATCTCTCCTATTATAAGTATTCCTTGGGTCTGGGTGGTCAATTAGACAGAAACCATGTCTTGGTATACTGGTTGTAATCTGAGAAATTTGTTGCAACCAATCACTCCATCTCTCAGGACACTTGAGTTAATGTAACTTCCTAAAAGGTCTAAAAATTAGAAAGACACACACTAGGTACATGCACACCACACATTCTGACTCTGTCTCTGATTCTGAATCTCCCTTTGACTGTCCCTGTGACTCTGCCTGTCCTTCCTTTTCTCCTTCTTCATTCTCTATCTCAGCCTGTTTCTCAACCTCTGCATCTGTGTCTGCCTGTGTTTCTTCCTTTTCCTCTTCTTTTGCTTGTGCAGCTGCCTATTCATTAGTGCTGAGATATCATGCAGAATAATGTAGTTTTAGAACTGATCTACTGTGGAATTTGTTTTACATCAACACTAGGTGCCTGTCTACCTACTACTAAAACCATTTAATTGATTTTCAATCTTCAATATAATCAGAGATGTATCCAAATTCATAGGGCAACAATTGCTATGTAACTGTCTGATGCTCATCGGTCACTCCACTGTTTTGAACAAAGAGTTTTTTAGTCAGAAGTTTAAGCACAGGCAGATAACATTATTGCAAGCATACAGTCCTGTCTTGATTTCAATGAGATAAAAATTGGGACCCAAAACTACCAAATGATGTAATGGATTCTATCTGTTTTCAACTTTCAGGTTTTAAACTGTGTTATCTATAGAAGTCTCGACAACACCTTAATCAGAGCTGGTAAGTGGAGACAGGAACTGAAGCAAAGACTATGGAAGAACTCTGGCTTACTCTCCTCCAGGTCATTGGGATGTGGGGTCCTAGGTGGTGTAAAACAGAAAAGAATGAAAAAATAAGTATCAAATATATCAAAATTTTTGACCTACATCCACATTTTGAGGTCCTCTCCTAATAGTATGTGTGATCATTTGGAAATCAAGTTTTATATGGCAATTGGTAAACTGTAGAATTTTCATTATTTCTATTTTATGAATGTTTTACCTGAAGGGGTGTGTCTGCTGCCTGTGCACTAAACTGGACCGTGTAGAGATCAGAAGTTAGATAGTATCAGATCCCCTGAAACAGCACTTACCTGTGGCTGTGACAAACAAGATGGGCCCTGGTAATTGAATCCTGTAACCTGTGCACAGGGGCCAATGATCTTATACTCTAAGCCATGTACCACCTCCCCATTTTCTCATGAGCGAAAAATGGTGTAGGAACACAATCTTTCTCAAAAGGTCCAAATTCATCTAAGAGTAAATTAATTCTTATAAGTCTTTCTTAAAAAATCACCACCACTACAACAAGAAAAAAATAGATAAAGAGAGAGAAATCTGAATAGGATGTTTGTGATCTGTGGTGAATTCTAACCAAGAGTAAGCTAATACACTATATAAAGCTGTACTGAGAAGCCTTAAGAAGGCAGGTATCTCACTCTGACCAGGGCTAAGGTTGTTTCGACTGTATTGGCTTTATTCTTCTGGAGATTCTTGTCAGGAATGGCGTCCTTTTACCAGACCACAACAGGAAACCTTCCATATGTCTCCTTTGGTGTCTGGGCATAGGATATGTGAGATGCATCAAGACTGATTAAAGGTCATGTTCCCTAGATGTGAAACTGTTTCCAGGAATACGATGGTATACACAAGGTCAACTCCAGAATACATAGCATCAGGTCTTTCTTGGCCAATTCAAAATTGGAGCCAAAATCTCAAGAGACAATATATGTGTTGACAGACTTGCTGCTATCACACAGGTCGTGGCTTCAATTTCCAGCAATTACATTGTGACTGTTTCTCTGTCTCTCTATCTGTCTCTCTGTCTCTCTGTCTCTCTGTCTCTCTGTCTCTCTGCCTCTCTCTCTTTCCTTCTAACTTCCCCACTCTCTGTATTGCTATCTCTCTGTATCTCAGTCTCAGTCTGTGTTTCTCTCTTTCCCTCTCACTCCCTGCCCCCCCCTTTCTTTCTCATCCTCCCTGTAATTCCAGCAGCATATGCTGCTATATCCTCTTCTGTCCTCTGATGTATTACATATAAGAAGTGTCCATGCAAACTGTAATGTTCACAAACAACCATATCTGCCTTCGCAGATTGAAAAAATAAATAAAAAAATAATGTCTAGATTAGGAGTCTCAATCATCTGTGAAAGGTAGGAGAGAGTGATCACTGTGTGTCACCTCATTTAGAAACAGAGTACCCAAGGAATAGAGCCTACTCCCCACACCCATGGAATGAACACCACATGCAAGAGGAGGGATTTTGGAAGAGGAACTCATTCCTGGTCTTTCCAAGAGGAGTGTTTTGGTGGGTGAGCACATCAACAGAACAGAATTCTCACAGCATGTAATTGCCCCCTCCCACCAGAAACCAAAGTCACCTTGGTGGGACCAGGAGCAGTTCACCTGCCTCTTCAGGTTGCTTTTGTTTAACTGCCTTTGGAGACAGCAGTTGGAGCTGCTGCTACCTGCTGGAAAGGTGGCTTCTAATGGAACAATTCATTGGTCTGTAGAATTCAAACAATTTTGGACCCTATGAAAGTAATGGATTGTCCAAATGCTCCCGGACTGAGAATCTTGGGGAAGCTCTAGGTTTTTTCTTAATCTGCAATGTCATTTAGACATTAGAGCAAGCAGAGATGATTTGCTCCTTCTCTTAGGCAATCAGATTTTATCCTGGAAGACAACCGTTGTGAGCCTTGAGAGGGTTTGCTGGAGGAGAAGGGATATTGACAGTGCTCTACCCAACCTGCAAGGCACACAGCTAGACCTTGTTCCCTCTGATGCATAGAAGTGTCTGATGGTATTAGATGGGATTCTTGATGAGGACAGAATCTGAGGAAAGGTTCCTGGTAGAGAAATGAAGTGCAGTTATACAACCTAGAAAGTATATACCATTGATCATTATGAGCCTGAAACAGAAAGCACCCAAGCATTGGACCTAATGTATGATTGGTGAGACAGATTGAAGACATTTTGTTTGTTTTGAATTCTCTGTATAGGTATGGATACATTGTCTCATGGGAAGGGGGAGTGTGGATTCCCTGTGGTTACTAAAATAGAAGAAGTTGTAAACAGCCTATGGAAATGTGGCAAGTCCAAGTGTATGCTGTGCATGAGCTGCCAGTGTTCAGAAATGCTGAGCCATCACTTCAGATTCAATAAGATATTTAAAGAAGAAAACCAGAAGAAAAAACTTAAGGGGACTGTTGTGAATTTTAATGAGACATTTTTAATTATTTTTACTGATTTATATAACATATGCCAAATGGTGTGTCCAGTCTTTTAAACATGGCTTGATTGTTCCTTTCAAAGTATCTTGATTATTATTCCCAGAGACAGGATTTACAATCTGTACATTCAAATTCTTATTTGTACTTCCCAATTCCTCACTGTTTCTTTTGTTTTTCTTCTCTGGAACTGGATATTTCTGTATAGTCCTAGATTTCTGTGCTTTCCTGTGCAGATCAGCAGAGAATTCATCTCTACCTGGTTTTGATTCCCATATCCTGAGATTAAAGTCCTTTCTAAGCAGATCTCAACACCTTTTTTTAAAATTTTCTGTCTCACAGTTCTTGAAGAATAGATGGGGGAGCAGAGAAAATTTCACCCCAAAAAATTGGCAATTAGTGGCTGCAGGTGTGAGGGCCAGTTTTCTTCATAGATTTGGCTCCTCAGAGGCTGCCCATGTTCCAGTGGATGTGTTTCCCTAACCCCACATATGTAGTCAGCACTAAATTCACTCAGTGGTCTTTATTAAAATGTGCATGGAATTAAGGCTAAAAGTGATACAGGAGAAATGGAGAGCAATTCAAGGAGGAGAAGATGATGATGGATTTACTCAAACTCATTATGTTTATGTACAAAGTTCTTCAGCAAAACATTTAAAACTAAGTAAGTAAGTAAATAAGTAAATAAGTAAGCAATAAGCAAGCAAGCAAGTAAGTAAAAAATAAATATATGTGTAAATAGACAAATATATTTTTATGCAATCTCACGTGCAATAGGCATGAAAGTGTGTGTGTGTGTGTGTGTGTGTGTGTGTGTGTGTGTGTGTGTGTCTTTGTGTGTGTGTGCATACATGCATACAGGAGTGTTTGCAGGTATGTAGCAGTTTGATGATTAGAATATCCTTGGCCCATGGGAAGTGGCACTATTAGCAGATGTGGCCTTGATCATTGTGTAGGCTGGCTTTTATCTAGTGCTCAAACTCTGCCCAGTGATGAAGAGAGATGCTTTTCCTTGCTGCTTTGGCCACAAGCTTCCTCCTGTTTGCTTTCAGATTAAGATATAGAAAACTTCTTTCCTTCTACAACGCCCCTTCTACCTGGATGTTGCCATGCTTCCCACCATGATAATAATGTACTGACCTGACCCTCTAAAACTGTAAGACAACCTCTATTAAATTTTCCTTTATAAGAGTTGCCTGAGTCATGGTGTCTCTTCACAGCAATGAAACCCTATCAAACATAGGCAGAATCTTAGCCTGATTTTTAATGTTTTCAAGATGATTACAGCCAACATGCAAGCACAAAGTAAAGATGATGAAGGAGTCTTATTTTCAATTGTTTCTGATGATTGTTTCTTGAATGAAAGCTGGGGATTGGAAGAATTGGAGAGTGATGGAAAGGAGAAAGTAAGAATGCAAAGACCTGTTGGGCTCCTGCCACTTGCTTTTGCATTCAATATTTCAAATTTTAAAACAACAACCAACAACAATAACAAACAATGACAGGACGCCCATATAACAGACTCAGAGAGAAGAAACCAAAGGACATTACCTACTTGTACCTCACTTTCCAGCTAATGTCTGGTGTATTGAGCCGATGGATTTTGCTGTCAAACCCTGATGATTAATTCCTAGATTGGATCCACTAACACAATGATGAATGAAACTGTGGCCAATAGGGACAGACTATTGTTTTTTATCCTGTACAATCAAACCATTAGGGAAATAACAAGCACAACTCACATATATGTATATTTGTTTTTTCACACTTATAATTGGAATTGTTACTATATATCCCGGTTCTTTGCATTTTATCTCCATTAGTGTGTTGTTTTCACTCCTTACTTGCTACATAGAAAACTGCTTCTTTTACACTATGTTTCATTTAGGGTGCACAATGGAAGCTAAAGACTAACTCCATCCATTGCAAAGCAGGGCTCTCTGTCCTTTTTCCTGAATTGAAATGAAACTATTTTCAAAAAGTATTTTACACATGCCTGGTTCAGTTTCATTAAGATTGGGTGTGAAATTTTCCCACAGTCTCAGGTGTCTCAAACTTGTGGAACAGTCTAGCAAGTTTGTGGAACATTTGGGACTGTTCCCTAGCAGAAATAGGTTACTTTGGCATAATTGAGGGAGCTGGCTATTTCTGACCTAACTCTTGGCTGCTTATTCCACAAAAGTGTAAGAAGGCCCCATGCTGGCCCTCAATGAAACAGATCAACATTTTGTTTCCTGCCATGCTGTCCCAGTCATGACAGTTTGTCCCCGGTGAGTGTGTGCTCTAAATATCTCTTCTTGGACATTGATTGTATCAGGAGTTTTGACCCCTTGATATAAAAATAATTATTGTAATTGTAATCTCTGCTTGTGTGTTTTGTGACACATATAAGGCTGTCAATTTTGCCTACATGAATTTTTACTGTGTGTTTTTTTTTCTTTCATATTTAAAATTGTTCTCAATTTTCATAAGAGTTTCAGCACAACCTTCACATTTAGGGACACAATCTTCCAAATGGCTACTCCTCTGGATCTCAGTAAATGGGAATGTTCCATAGCTTCATGGCCTAAGTGAGAATTGTCAATTGTTTCTATTTCCATTTTTAGATCATGGATGGTTTTGTTCTGCTCCTTCACCTGTTTGATTGTGTTTTCCTGAATCTATTTAACAGATTTTTGTGTTTCCTCTTTAAGGACTTCTACATGTTTATCTGTGTTCTCCTGCATTTTGTTAAGAGAGTTACTAATGTCCTTCTTAAAGTCCTTCATCATCACTATGAGAAGTGACTTTAGATCCATGTCTTACTTTTAGGGTGTATTGGGTTATCCACTTGATATGGTGCAAGTGTTGGGTTCTGATTATTCCAAATAACTTTGGTTTCTCCTGCTTATTAACTTATCCTTGCCTCTCACCATCTGGATATCTCAAGTGCTACATGCCCTGGCTACATCAGACTGTCCTTCCTGTGATATTGGTTGTGTCATAACTCTTCCAAGTCTAGCTGTCTCTGTGATCCTGTTATTACGGTATACTGTGATTATGAGATGCTGGGTGGGTCTGACATCCTGGGAGTCAAGCTGCCCTTGGAACCTTGAGATCCTGGTGTGACTAAGCTCCTAGGTTCCTGGGATCCTCTGACCCTGGCCATGTTAGATCTTCAGGTAGTGGAGCTTCCTCTGGGTGTTATGGGGCTGGCTGCTGAGTTTGCATCCAAGGACTGCTCAGGGCCCTGTCCCAGACAGAATGGATGCAATCCATACCACTGGTCTGGTGGAGTTCCTGCATGCCTGTGTCTTTCTGTTACCCTCTACTCAAGGTGTTGGGGAAAGATGTTGTGTCTTCCTCTTGTCTGATCATCGGATCCTATGAATGTTAGATGCCTGGCAGTGGAGTTGCCTCCGGGTGTTATAAGGCTAGCTACAGAGTTTGCATGCAAGGTCTACTCAAGGTTTTGGCTCCAGAAATAAAATATTTTTAAATGATGTTTCTTGTAAACTTACCTGTCTCCAAAAGTACCTGAAATATTTTTACAGGGATTGATTTAATCTCATAAATTGATTAAGGAAATATGACATCTTGATGATTTTGATATATCCTAACAGGAAAAAAATAATGGACATCTCCCACTAAGTAAAAAATATTTCGGAAGCCAGGTGGTGGTGGCACACACCTTTTATCTCAGTTTTTGGAAGGCAGAGGTAGGCAAATCTCAGTTTGAGGACATTCTAGTCTACAAAGTAAGTTTCAGAATTGCCATATATATTAATAATAATAAAATAAATGAAAAACAGAGTATTGAAAAGGAATGATAATTTTAAATTATGTACATATGTGCCACATGTCCCTGTGTACATATGTGAATACACTTAAGTTTTTTTTTCAATTAGATGTTTTCTTCATTTAGATTTCAAATGCTATCCCAAAATTCCCCTGTATGTTCCCCCAACCCTTCCCTTTACCCACTCACTCTCCTGTCGTAGGCCTGGCATTCCCCTGTTCGAGAGCATCAATAATAATGGGAACAGAGAGAAGCGGCAGAGCCTGGAAACCAGAGAGGGGGCTAATCATGGCACTCAGTTAGCAGTTTAGTTTGTTTCAAGAAACAAATATACTTTCTATCAATGAGGTTTGTAAATGAACAGGAAATATTTTCATCTCTCAGACTGGAAAGTGTTTATTTTATAGTGTTTATAGATTTTTTTGGGACTATTTTATTATAAGCAATTAAAGCCAGGTAAGTTTTTACATACCTGTAATGGTACTAGCATGGAATGCTGAACCTCAACACTCTAGACCTTCCTGGAGAATACAAAACATACTAACTGCCTATCTCAAAAATCAAATGAAATGAAATAAAATTAAACCAATGTACCTTTGGTATTTGTATATCATCCCTTTGGAAACTAATAAGATAATGAATCAAAAAAATAAACTTCAATTATTTTATTAGTCATAAACATAATTAGAAATGATAAGAAGGTTAAAAAATCAATACAGATAGGGGAAGGGAGAGACCTGGGTGGGAAATGGGACAAGAAGGAGAATAGAGGAATTTTATCAGGTACTGTGGTTGTGGGAAACAGGACTGAATTGATGAAGACCAGCGAAAAGAATGGAAACAGGCAACTTTGTGAAGGAGGAAATGAGAAAACGCTCTAGAGTAAACCAGAGACCTGGGATGTGAGAGACTCTAAGGAATTAAAAAAAAAAAAAAAAAAAAAAAAAAAAAAAAAAAAACATTAGATGAAATGCCCTCCAGTGGGGAGAGTGGAATTGTAGAGTTCTCCTCCCAGCAATCCTCTCCTGTATGTGTGTTGCAGGCCTCATATCAGCAGGTGCATTCTGTCTCTTTGTTGGGCCACAATTTCAGACATCTTGGGGGAACACTTTAATTGAGACAGGGATCCTACCACAGGGATGCCCTCTTCTTTAATATCTTTGACCTCATTAATTCAACAACAGGGGTCAGATGCTTCAATCTATTGATTGGGTGAAAATATCTGCATCTGAATCATAAAGCTGCTATTTGGGTCACTAGGAATATTTCTTAAACTTGTTGCAGTGGGTATAATAGCTAATAAATAAAAAAAAATCTCTAAAAATATATATTGTATATTGTAACAGAAATATAATGTTGGTTCTAAGGCCCCTGTTTGCATTCAGTTCAAGATACAGGCATTAATTTTTGTTTCTCTGTATTTCTTATAATGATTGTGGGTAACCACAATAAGCTAAACCAAACCAAACCAAAAGAAACAAACGCATCTATACATTGTCTCTTCTACTGATTCACAAGTTGTTAAAGTCCATGCTCTTGGACGTAACTACAGTTTGGAATTGTCCTCCAACTACTCTGACTCAGAATAACAGTTTGTATGAGCTCAGATACCTTACTTTGTAATCTGAGTGCATGTGTGATTTAGATATTAGTTGATTGCTAAGAGAAAGCACAAACTGTGTAGGAAAGTGAATGAATGTTGCAGATGACATGCCAATATCATCTCCTTTGTAGGAGAGAATATAAGAGTATTTTTATTCATACTAAGTGTTAGAGGAATATATATATTGAGAGAGAGAGAGAGAAAGAGAGAGAGAGATTTCATCACATAGAATAGAATATTGTAGAGCACTGATATCAATTTTAGTACTTATATTATATATTGCTTTTGCAGAAGACCTGCTTGCAGTACACAGCCTCTGTATGTTTCTGAATTCAGATACTTGTAATATGAATGCTAGGATGACTGTACTTATGAAGAAATAATGAGCAGGTGAAACAGTCAGATGCAGATGTATGCAAACAACCAATGGACAGAATCAGCAAAACCATTGGTTTAATTTGAGAAAGACTGAAGGAGGCTGACAGGACCAGTTGTCTCAAATGCTATGGACCTAGAATTCTCCCAAATGCTAGACAACCAAACAGGCAGCATATATGAACTATCAGAAGGTCTCTAAAACATACACAGAAAAAAATCTGCTTGATCTCTATTCAATCAGAAATGATGCACCAAATTCTCAACAAACTAGAGACATCAAGGTGTTTAGAGATCCGGTAGGATGGGGACTTTCCCTTGGAGACAGGGGATGGGCAGTAGATATGGGATGTGGAACAGTAGGAAGGTGGACAATGAATGAACTAATTAATAAAAAATAATAGTGCCACATAATCAGGTTCCCTATACTCTAATTCTGCAATCGGAATCCAAGAAAACTCACATGAACCCATAATAACATACTCAAAATAATTATATATATATACCTGAAATGCATGATTTTCAACTTTATTTTACAAAGAAATTCACTGGAACAAAGATTTTCTTTGGTTGAACTCATTTACATGCATTTGCTCTCCTAGTGTACCGAAAATATAGGTTATTCTCAATATAAAAGGCCAAAAATATACTAACATAGCTTTCATCTGGATACACTCCAAATTTATCTTTCATTAGAATGAAATCTGGATTCATTTGGACATAAATTAAATTTATTTTTAAAATTCATTTAGTTGGTGTAAGGTGGAGGTAAGGTAAAATATCAGGGTCATGTTGGTTTTCATTTCTCTACTGATATGATCATTGATTTCAATAAACAATACCCTGCTGGGGGCTGGGAAGATGGCTCAGTGGAGTTCATGTATTCTCAGCACCTCTGTAAAATTCCAGGCATGTCTATTCATATCTGCAACACTGTGGGGTGGAGACAGGTAGATATCCCAATAGTGTATTGGCCAGTCAAACTAGTAAAATGGTGAGAGGGTTTCACTCTAAGAGAGCAAGTGTTGAAGATATTCTACTCATTACTGAACATATGTGTATGTGTGACATCAGACTTGGGAACAGACACTGCACTCATATACAGACACTAATCACCCTACCATACCACCCATGAAACCTTGAGTTCCGCAGATCTATAACCCATGTGTCTCTATGAAATAGGAAGTTTTATATTCTCATTGTCTTGTTAATCCTGTTTTCTGTCAAATGCTAGAAGCTAAACCAATGTATTCTCAGACTCTGGATGGTACGTCATAACTTTTGGTCTTTCTGGAATAGCAACCAACTATCAGCAGAGACACTTTTCAATTTACCCTGGCTTACAGGTTCAGAAATTCAGTCCATTATCATCAAGGTAGGAATATGGCAGGATCCTGGCAGGCATGTGCATTTGGAGCTGACAGTTCTACATCTTCATCTGAAGGGTGCTAGGAAATGATTAGCTTTCAGGCAGCTAGGCAGAGGGCATTAAAGTCCATGTTCACAAAGATAAATTTCTTTCAACAAGGCCAAACTTACTTCAACAAGGTTATTAGCTCCCAGTAGTGCCACTCCCTATGCCAAGAATAGTCAAAATATCAAATGTGTTTTTGAATGTTTGTGTTTGTGTTAGTTTGGGTTTTTTTTTTGCCATGAAGAGTCTACAGGATCACAGTAACTCTTGAACACTTTGTAACTTGTTTTCAGAGGTTTACTCCATTATTATCATGACTGGAAATATGGAAGCATTCAGACAGACACAATGCTAGAGAAGGAGCTGAGAGTTTTACATCTTGATACACAGGTAGAAGATAGAGACTGTGTGTCACACTGGGGACAGCTTAAGCATACCCGACCTCAAAGTCCACAAGCACAGTATTACATTTCCTCCAACAAGGCCACATCTACTCCAACAGGGTCACACATACTTCAACAAGGCCACCCCTCCTAACAGTGCCACTCCTACTGGCACTATTTGTTCAGTATCTTTAATAGTATTCTTAAAACTGTTCAATGGACAAAAAGTAACTTTAATGAAATAAGTACAGAACGATTGAAAAAATAAACTGGAATATGGATGTCTTGGTTACTGTTCTAACGATGTGAGACATCATGACCACAACAAATTATAAGATGAAATATTTAATTGTGGTCTTAAAGTTTCAGAAGGCTACTCCAGGACATCATGGTAAACACCATGGCAACACTCAGGCACACATGTGTAGAGCAGTAGCTGAGAGCTCACAAGCAATACTACAGACAACAAACATAGACAGAGAAAGACAGAGAATGAAAGAGAGAGAGAGAGAGAGAGAGAGAGAGAGAGAGAGAGAGAGAGAGAGAGAGAGAGAGAGACAGAGATAGAGACAGAGACAGAGACAAAGAGACAGAGACAGAGAGAGAATGAGGAGAGAGTAAGAAAGAGAGAGAGAGAGCCTGATGGATTTTTGATATTTCAAAGAATAGTGACAAATCTCCTTTAATAAAAATACAAATCCTAATTCTTTCTTAACATCTCACCACCTGGAAAACTAACACCTTTGAATATTTGAGCTTCTGTGGGCCACAATTTTTCAAACATCTAAAGTATGTAAAGGAAAATGAAATCTAGTAAGTGTCCATGTCACTTCGTAGTATATCTTATATCATTACTTGTCTTTTCTCAGAGGTAAGGGTTATTTGAATAACAAGAGACTAATCAGTCATCACTATCACATAAGCCAAACGCATCCTAACCCTGCCAGATTTCTACTTGAATAATCACATTGACATTACTTATTTGTACGGAAACATAGCCCTTCTCCCTGATTTAGTTAAAAGTGTGGGACCTGTTGATGTGCAATTAATTTTGTTCACAATGGGACAAAACAGAAGCCTACAGCATTGACTGTATTGTTCCTGAGAGCTGAAGATTTCACTTCCATTTAATACAATGTTATACATATGATTTTAACACAAGCCTAAAATCTCAAAAAAAGCTTTGTTTTCATATTTTCATTATTTACAGATCATTCTATGCTATATAAAGGAACATAGAGGAGGAAAGCTGTTTGGAGTCACTGACACACACACTTAACTGAGGTTTCCTTTGCACAGTAAGAAGATATACCCATCATCTATATCTTGGGAGTTTGCTCCAGGAACTATAATGATATAAAGTCCTCAGGTTTCTAGTCTAAAACAACACTGCTTTTGAACATAAGCTATGCAAAATAACCTCTTGCATATTTTAATCATATTTATGTGAGTCTGCATAGAGAACTGTACAGGTAAGTTCAGAGGCTAGGGAAGGGTATAGTGTGATCTACTCTTTTCCTACATAACTTATCCCCTTGTGACTGGGTTTCTTGCTGAGCTGGTAGTGAGCCTGGCTTTCAGGAAGCCACAATCATCTTCCTGTCTCTGCCCCTCCCAAAATCTTAAGCACTGGTGTTGTAGGTGAATGTTTGAACACACTCCTGGCATTGTCTCTGGGCCATATCCCCTGATCCTTCTTTATTTTAAATAATCTCTGGATTACTTTTGCACTTAATGTAATGTAAGTGCTATAAGATGAGTTGCTATTTAGGAGATTGAAATATAAGTGGTCTGTATATGTTCAGTACAGACATTGTATATTAAGAACTACATTAATTAATTCCTTGCGAACTTCATACAATTTTTTGATGGAATTCACTTTCCAATTCTCTTGATAACTCCTCCCAGACTAAAACCAGACCCATTCCCACCTTAATCCTCCTCCCAAGTTCAAGTCTACTTTTCTCCCCTTTGATACAACCCAATTCAAATCAATTGTGTTGCCCATAAACTCTTGGACATGGGGCTACTAGTAGAGCATGACAAACCTATCACATACAAAAGCCTTACCTTTGATGAAAACTGATTCTCTATCCTTCATCAATAGTCCATATATTCTCAGATGGGGATGATGGATGGTGATACCATACCACTTAGGGATGCAAGGCAGACTGGCCTGATTTTGTGCAGTAGAGACATACAGTGTCTCAGTGACCTCTCTGCCTTACAAGATTTCTACCATCTCTTCCGTGAGAGTTCCTAAGACAAAGCTCCTCTACTGCTTGCCTCTTTCTGTGAGTATGTGTGTATGTACAAATATGTCTATATTATACATGTCTCATTTTACATGTAAGTCAACACATAGTGTTGTTTGCAATCAACTGCTGGCACTATTTCACACTAGGCAATATGCCTTGAGGCAGACTTGGTGGACTCCATAACTTACAGAACCTAGAGATGGCTAGAAATCATCCCAATTAGTTGTAGTATAGGTGCAATTTACACTTTTGACCTACATTTCTGTGTTCACCCTATGGTTTTAAGATGCAGAGATGGGGGACAAAGACCCTTAAATTGCATTGCAATTTCGCTCTTCTTGAACTCACATTTATAAAAGCTCCTGGAGGTGCTGATGCTGTTTAACTGAACATTTTCCTTTTGGAACTGCTTGATAGAGATACCCTTAAAGAGACAGATAGATCCTATCACTTTGTGTAGCATAAAGAATGCTGTGGTGAAATGGGTTTGAAATGTCTGTCCTGGGTCTTTGATGAAGGTTTTGGTCTGAAGTACAATGTTCATAGGTAGAACAATATACTCAATCTGAAAAGTGATTGGACAGTGAGGGCTTTAATCTATGCGTTGATTGATGGGTGTGCATGGAAGGGGTGAGAAACTTGTAAAGGAACATGGTCATTGGGAACATGTCTTGGAAGGTGTTTATTGTATTTGGTCGCTTCCTGTGTTGATGTTTACTGGCTGCCAATAAGTTGGACAGTTGTGCTCATTCATGCCCCTTTCATACTCTTGTGACCATGGACCTGTTTTCCTTGTTGCTAGGCATCTTGTAACAGTGATGAAAATGATTGACATGAATATGACTCATTAGTGATACTGAACTCTCTGGTCCAGAGGAACCATGGCTTAATTCTTTAAGTTTTTTTTCTAGAAATTTTATGCTAACAGTAGACCCAAAGTTACCAAAAAGTTGTATCTGGAATATTTAGACAGTGTATCTGTTGTTTTAGAAATAAAGAACTTTGCAGCTTCCCACACTGATCCTCCCTCTGACTTCAGTACTGTATTTTAATAGATTGCAATATCATATGAAGAAGCAGAAAATGAGGGGAAAATGGAATAGAGGTGAAAATGTGTTAGAATCATTAAATTATACACTTAAAGAAATCAATTGACTTTTTAGTATACAAAGGAAACTTCAAAAAAGCACTGAAAAGGCTTGGCCAACTGTGCAGCTGCTCATGGGAGTTGGTATTTGTCATATCTCCTGTGATGTATTTATTAATAGTAGTGGTTTTATTACAGATGAATAAGACACCAATATATGCATGAAGGGATAACACTGAGTTGCCCCAGGAGAAAGAAATCAGGTAAAATTCATTGGATCTATTGATGAGGAGATTTTTTTTTCTCATAGCTGAGTTGGCAGGAAATTGGACAGATTGGGTTGTACCCCAGTAAGTGTAACACACAGTAGAATGTGGGGGGTTGTGTGGCTATAGGACATATTCACATCATTTCACCTATTTTTGAGTATCCATGTTGATGAAAGAAGTTATCCTTCACTTATGCCATGCATGGAAGTGGGTCTATGAAGGGGCAGAGAGGAGGAAATGCTGTTCAGTAATGTTTGGGTAGGTTGTGGAGTCAGTAAAATATTCCTGTAATGGAACTTTATTTTTTCCCAATCTTGACAATCAACGGATACCTGAGAAGAGAGAGCAATTGAAGATCTGTCTCTATTCACTTGGTTATTAGGTAAGTCTATAGGATATTTTCTTGGGTAATGATTGATGTGGGAGGGCCCACCACTGTGGC
Source organism: Mus musculus (assembly GCF_000001635.26). Lineage (NCBI taxonomy): Eukaryota > Metazoa > Chordata > Mammalia > Rodentia > Muridae > Mus > Mus musculus. Next base: position 55,914 of record NT_187063.1, read on the forward strand.
TAAGCTCAACAGTAGTCATTTTAATTGGGAGCATTTTAGACTGTACTAAAATAATAAAAGCTGATCAAGCCATAGAAAATTGGTAGTTTGAATAAGAAAGTTCTCTATAGACACATATATATGAATACTTAGTCACTGGGAAGTGGCAGTGAGTTTAAAGATTAGAAGGAATAAGAGAAGGTGAGGCTTCATTGGAGGATGTGGGTGTGTCAACAAGGATGGGTTTGAGTTTTTAAGAAGCCAAAGCAATGGCAGAATCTCTCTCTTTGCTTAAGGATCAATAGTTCTCTATTGCTCCAGTGATGGGATCCCTCCCTTGGTGAATGACCAAACTTCTGAATATGTAAGCAAGCCTCTAGTTAAATGTTTTGTTTTCTAATAGTTGCCTTATCCATGGTATCTCTTCACATCAATAAAAGAGTGACTAAGACAGTGGCAAGCCAATAAGCAGTTTTTTGCTGTTACTGATACAACTTCCTGTTTATTCTTCCTCGGTGATAGACTATAACCCTTCTATTTCCAAAGTTATTTTTGATTGTAGTATTCTACATAGTGAGAAAGAAGCAAACTAGAACATTTACATCTCAGGTAGGTACACGAGTATATCTTACCTTTAAATAAAAATAAAATGTCTACACACTATTATTTGTGGTTTTAAGATAAGTGGCATTGGCACTGTTAGACATTTTTCTTACTATGTTTATTGTTGTAAGGATCCACCATGTCCAAAGAGCAAATTCCATAGCAAAGGTCAACACCCACAATGGAGTGGGTGCTCTCCCACCAATTATGAAATTTCCTAACAGCTGGATCTTGTGGAGGCATCTTCTCAACTGAGGCTCCTCCTCTTTGAAGAAGCTAGATCTTGTCAATTGCTATGAAACCAGTGTGGCATTCTAAATGTATTATGTCTATGAGGAGGTGTGGCCTTGTAGGAATAGGTCTGGCCTTGCTGGAGGAAGCATATCATTTTGGGGCTTTAAAGCTCTACCAGTGTGGAAGAGACCCTCCCTGCATACAGAATACATAGTTTTTCCTGGAAGCATTTGGATGAAGATGCATAATTCTAAACTTCCTCTCCACCACCATGTCTGCATAGACACAGCCATATTTTCTGCCTTGATGATTGTGGAGTAAATCTCTGAACGTGTAATGAAACGTAGAAAAGCCCTAATGAAATGTTGTCTCTTATGAGTGGCCTTTGACATGGTGTCTTTTCACAGCAACTAATCCCTAAGAGAATCAGTTACTGCAGAAACTCTCCCAGATATTAAAATTAATCAACAATAGAGATTATTATCAAATGTTGAAGCATACAAACTTATTCTAGAGAGGAAAATTGTAATGACTGAGTCCATGGCATTCTTGCCTCAAAAAAGAAAAAAAAAAAAAAAAAAAAAAACCTCTCAGAGTATAGATGGAACCCAGGCAGACATCCATGAAGTACATGGGCTCCTCAGGAAGTGACCCACAAAGTGGGCAAACTCATAACATTTGAAACCCATGACAACTGGCATAGAAAAGAGGTAAGCATATATGCATTGGTTACACCTTCAGTGTTTTCTGAGAATGAGGCCACATATAAGTAAAAGACTAGAATTTCCAGGCTATAGACAGGCTGAAGTTATACATAGGTATGTAGGGGGTCATGTGTTTAGAGGAGAGCTAGGTGGAACAGGCCACTGTGGGGCTTTTTATGGTTATCTGGGGATCTCATTGGAGACCTGCAAAAGATCACAGGATTCATCACAGGGAAAGAGTGCTCACGGAAGGAACTCAGGATCCATTCCAACCCAAAATTATCTCACAGCATATTCATTTTCTGTTTTACTTTACTTTTGGAACTGATTACACAAAATCAAGGTTTCTGTGATGATTTAGGGAGTCTCATAAATATAAACATTCACTAGTCTAGATTGCCTGTGTAAAAATGGACACACACGCACACTCACAAACACACACACACACACAAACACACACACACACAAACACACCCATCTGTAATGACAGGCTGGCTATTTGTTAAGAAAACAAAGAAGCCAATGTGGATATGGCCCAAGTTTGACTATTTCCTTAAAATTTCTCTTCTTCCTGTGTCTCCAGCTTAACTTTTTGAGAACTCCAACTTAGAATTAATTTGTCTCTCAGTGTCCTCTACTCCTTGTGTGTCCCTTATTACTTTTAATGGTCACCATCAATTAGAACTTTCTTATCTTCAATCTGGTCTGTTTTATGCATGTGAATTTTGGATTTCTTAAAAAAGATATCTTTGTGGGATTAGAGAGATGAATCAATGGTAACAAGCACTTTTGCACCACAAGAAAAATGGATTTGGTTTCTTGATTTCATATCCAATGGCAAATAATCACCTTTAATGGCAGCTCCAGAGGACCTGACAACGCATGTCTCTGTGTTCACCTGTCCTCAAAAGCACATGCCATATCCCCACCCACATAAGTAAAGATAATAAATCTTAAAATGTGAGACAGGTTTCTTTAAGTGTCATTATTCAAAGAAAACCTGATTTTCTCTGATTTCTGAGTCTATTTCAATCAGTTTTCTGGGTTTCACCTTGTGCAACAAGGCCACATTTCTTTTAAATCTCCCACTTTCCCCAAATTTTTGTTTCTTCTTCAGTCTTCACATCAAAGGTTCTAACTATGTCCTGTCCTTCTCCCCTATTTCCTAAACATCCATCTTTTTCTGCCATCCCTGCTCCTCCAAGTTCCATCTCCAATTCCTTATTCTGCATGCAGACCAGAGAAGCTGTTCCTTTTAGCATGTATGATTTTAGGTGTATGTACTGTTCACCGCCTGAAATGAAACTTTCATCTTCATTTGATGTTCCTTCCACTGTAGGCCATCTCTTCCAGCAAATTGTTCACTTACAGCATGTTACATTACACCAAGGTGCCCGGTGCTGTAATGGATTGGAAGGGACTTGTGACCCTGGTCAGGCCGGTTTATCTGCTTCCCTAATGAATGCAGTCTCAGGTCCTGCATGATAGGATTGGAGCAGAAGTGGTTTTCCATTCACAAAGGTCTTAAGATCTCGTGGATGTTTCTGTGAGGACTTTGGGGCTGTCCTCAGACTCCGTCCAACAAGTTGCCCAGGTGCTGGCACAGACCAGAGGGACTTGTGACCATTGTCAGGCCAGTTTTTCTGCTTCCCTAATTAATGCAGTCTCAGATCCTGTGAGATTGGATTGGAGCAGAGGTTGTGTTCCATTCACCAGAGGTCTTATGATCCTATTGAGGGTCTTTTGGGGACGTTAAGCGTGTCAGCAGACTCAGAGCACAATATACCCTGGTGCTGGCTTGTCACTCTCTCTCTTATGGTACACTTTCTCTGACTCCTTAAACAGATGTTGTAAAGATAATGTTTTCGGACTCTCTAGACGCTGTAACCCTTTCCTAATGTCAGAAGGATACTGCCCAATGGAAGCCATGACACCTGTCACCTGCTGGCACGCCGAAGTAGGGTCAAAGGTAGTGTAACACCTCTATACCTTTCAGAGGTATTCTAAAAACACTGCTGGGGGCTCCTTTTTCTCTTGTAGGATCTCTCTTACCTTGGCCAAATTGGTGGGGCACCTGCCAGCTCCTTTCAGTCCTATTATCAGAGCCCAGCAGAAAATTGTAAATTGCTCCATATGGTCAGTCCTGTCAGGACATGTCAGAGGGAAGGCTGCATCCATTTCATTTAGAAGTTTTATGGGTAGTCAATTGGCCCCCAGCATGCTCTTTCTTTCCTCTCAGAATCCTCTCCTTCTCTTCTGTGGTGAAAGAATCTGTAGCTGCTGACAGTCATCCCAAGTAGGCTGAAGAGAGAATATGAGAGATTCCATTAGATTAGGAGGCTAGAGGGGTTTTCAAAGAAGGGAGGTGTGATTTGCCTTCCAGTTATAGAGTTCAGAGGAGAAAAAGGGCCATTAATGAAGGGTCAGCAGTTGTCTGGGGCCTGCTGGAAGAGGGTCATAAGTACATAAAGGCAGTGCAATGGTTGAATCTGGTCACTCTGGGCTTCGAGCTCGCTGGCCTTGGGCTTTAGCAACTGGTCCCTCCCCAAATATCTAGTGGCACCCTGTTGAGAGTTCTTGGAGGGGACCAGTAGGGAATATGGGGGTGGGGTGCTATGCCATTTTTGAGGTTCTTCTAACTCTGGATAGATCTTGGGAGAAACCGAGGGCTGCAGTTCAACCTGTGCCAGTTTTAACTTTTTTTTCACCTCTGGGTGGCAGAGGGCCAGGACTGGGGAGCCTGGATTATTCTTTTTAACCCAAGGCTTTAAACAGGATGGGAGAGGGGGGATCCTGTGCTAAATTTTTCTAGATGAGAATGTAGGGCACGTAATCTGGCTGAGAACCTGGTTCTCTGTAAAACAACTTTAAGAGCTGAAAACAGAACCAAACAAAGAGTGCCCTCTAGTGGCCAACTATCATTAAAGATGGCCATTCTGTAGATCAGAAAGTTCTCTAAAATCTATTTCAGACATACACAGAGAGAATGTGAGTGTTAGTCTTAATTTCAGTCGAGTGATCAAGGGTCAGTCCAAGGGGCATGTTAATAGTCGGTCCCATCATCAGAGTCACATACAGGGAAAAAAATATATACACAAAAAAGATTACAATAACCAAGACCAGGCCCCAATAAGATGGCCGAGAGATCACACACTCACTTGGCACCCAGTAACAGAAACAGACAGCCGAGTGAGCACACTCTCACTTGGCACACTGATAGGAGATCTCCAGGTATCCCTGGAACTCCCTCAGAACTCCTGGGATGTCCCAAAGGGTGGAAGCCGGTTTCTCCTGACATGTCTGTCAGTAACCCTTTTCCATCTGAAAAAGGGAGTTCGTTGCTCTCACGAGCATTTACAACTGCAAATGGAGAATAGTGAATTCAAACAGAGCTGGCACAAAAAGATAGAGACAAAGATAGAGGAAAGTTATAGAAAAAGATAGAGACAAAGATACAGACAAAGATAGAATCCTACCTCCAAGCAGGGTCTCTGAGAATTGGGGTAGGCCACAAATCATGGTGGAGAAGCCCCCAAAAGTAAGACCTCAGAAGCTGGGCCTCCTCTCAAGTCCTGGAATGAGCTGGCCAGCACCCCAATGACCCAAGAGAAAACCACAACTGACGCAAACTGCAAGAGTTTTTTACTATTAGCTGGCTGAGGACAAAGTCACTCTGCCTAGCAGGGCAGGGGAGTTTGACACCGAGCTGTGACAGTAAGGGGCTTTTAACAGCTAGCTGAGGAATTGGGAGGAGTTGGGAGGAGAGTTGGGAGGAGTTGGGAAATGTTTGTAGGGGAGTTCCTCTCTTCCTGGTGTTCTTGTTGAAACATACAAGGCAGGAGTGGGGCGTGAGTCCTTTCTAAATTTTTATCACCTTGTCCTTGGCACAGGAAGGCAGGCATCTCTGGTTGAAAAGTATAGAAACCAAAAGCCTTTTTGCTGGCTATAGAGAACAAAGAGCTTCTTCCTAGCTGTATTTTCAGAGATCAGGGAAAACAAGCTTGGGGAACGTCTAGGGGATTTACCTTCCTGCGAGATACACTTTAAGTTGGAGTCTCACCATAGGACATTTTTTCTACCACACACAAAACTTTACACAGAAAATTATTTTAATTATTTTTAATAAATATATAATATTTGGTTTGAATCAAATGTCATATCCATATACAATACATGGTAGAATTCCAAAAAAAAACGTGTAATATTTACTTTAAACAATTCATACATTTACACCTCACAGCACTTCTTCATAACTGTACTACCATTGCTGAGATCCTTCTTCTTCGTAAATGGTCCTTCTCTTATTTTTATAATGGTTCTCCTTTTCTTTGTGTGTATATCTGGGAACATCTCATGCAGGTGGTTGTATTGTACTAGTTGCTATATTTTTGTGATCACAAGGTCTAAAGGACCACAATCTGGTCTTGAACTACACATATAAGAGCATCTGACCCTGAATTGCTCTTTTTCCTGAATCTACTTCTCCAGTTAAGGTTTCACAAACACTACTGTTGAAGTACTCTATCAAAATGGGAAAAAATGAAAATATTACACCGTATCTTCATCTGTTTCTACCTGAGGTGATATATTCTCATCTTTGTCAAATGATGGGCTCTGTACTATATAGACAAAAAACATGGAAACATAATATGCTATATTAGTAAAAGGGGATAAAGTATTAATGATTTGAATTTCTCAGGAAATACTGCCCAGGTGAATTTTTGAAACAGCTTTTAGAAATGACATAATTACGTACATGAAATCCGGCATAGGTATAGATGAGAAGTAAGGTTTCCAAATTATAGGGCTATTGAATATTTTTACCAATATTATAGAAAAAAATTCCCTAACTTAAAGAAAGATATGCTCATGAATAAACAAGGAGACTACAGAACGCCAAATTATTTGGACAGGAAAAAAAATAATTTCTGCCATCATATAATAGTCAAAACACCAAATGCACAAAACAAAGAAAGAATATTAAAAGCAGTAAGGGAAAATGGTCAAGTAATATATAAAGCAAGATCTATCAGGATTACACATAACTTCTCCCCTGAGACTATGAAAGGAGAAAATCTAGGGCAGATGTCATACAGAATGTAAGAGAGCAGAAATGCCAGCCAAGACTACTATATGAAGCAAAACTCTTTTAACATAGCTTGGGAAAACAAGGTATTCTGTGACAAAACAATATTTACACAATATCTTCCAATGCATCCAGAACATCAAACGATAATAAAGGGACAATTTCAATATAAAGAGGGAAATTACACTCAAGAAAAAAGAAGAAATTAAAGTTGAAGGAAACCTAAAAGAAGATAGCTACATGAACAAAATTCCAACTCTAATAACAAAAATAACAGGAAGCAACAAGGACTTTTCTTAGTATCTCTTAATATCAGTGGACTCAGTTCACCAGTAAAAAGGCATAGAATAAAAAAATGGATGTGTAAGCAATATTCAGCATACCAAAAACAAACACCAAGGACAAAGTCAGACATTACCTCAGACTAAAAGGCTGGAAAAGAACTTTCCAAGCAAATGATCCGAAGAAATAAGGTGGAGCAGCCATTCTAATATCAAATAAAATTGACTTTCAACCAAAAGTTATTGAAATAGGCAAGGCGGGAAACGTCATATTCATTAAAGTTAATATTTACCAAGATGGACTCCCAAATCTAAACATTTATACTCCAAATGCAATGACATCCACATTCATAAAAGAAACTTTAGTAAAGCTCAAAACTCACATTGTACCACACACAATAATATTGGAAGACTTCAACACCCCTTTTTCATTAATGGACAGATCCTGGAAACTAAAACTAAAAAGATACACAGTGAAACTTGTAGAATTTATGAAGCAAATACGTTTAGTTGATATCTATAGAACATTTTATCCTAAAACAAACGAATGTCCCTTCTTCTCAGGACTTCACGATGCCTTCTCCAAAATTGACCATACACTCAGTCACACAACATGCCTCAACAGATATAAAATTATTGAAATAATTTCCTGCTTCCTATCAGATCACCACAGACTAACTTCAACAATAATATAAATAATTGAAAACCCACATACACGTGGAATGTGTACAACAATCTAGTCAGTGACAAAACAGTCAAGGAAGAAATATAGAACTAAATTAAAGACTTTTCAGAGTTTAATGAAAATGTAGCTACAACATACTGCAAGTTATGGAACACAATGAAAATAGCCCTAAGAGGGACACTCATAGCTCTCTCTGAATGCCTCTAAAAAAACCGGAGAGAGGATATAGGAGTAGGTTGACATCACACCTTAACACTATAGAACAAAAGGAAGCAAATTCACCCAAAAGGAGTTGAAGTCAGGAAATAATCAAACTCAGTGCTAAAATCATCCAAGTGGAAACAAAGGAACAATACAAAAATAATCAAACAAACTGGGAGCTTGTTCTTTGAGAAAATCAACAAGATAGATAAACCATTAGACAGACTAAATACAGAACACAAGAACAGTATCCAATTTAGCAAAATCAGAAATGAAAAGGGAGAAATAACACCAGAAATTTAGTAAATTTTAAATATCATCAGATCCTACTATTCAAGGCTGTACTCAACAAAACTTGAAAATCTGGATAAAATGGACACTTATTTAGACAGATATCAGGTACCAAATTCAAATCAGGATCAGAGAAACCCTGTAATTACTTCTACCACTGTGAGGAGCCGCCCTCACGGTCACCAATACAAGATGGCACTGACAACACCATTGTCACCATTGCTCATGGTGAGTACGCTCAGGCGTCAGGGTATCTTTCCATTACCTGAGCCCTGCCTCTCCAATGGCGTCATCAGGCTGATGGTGGGCAGACAATTCCGGTGATTCACGTCTCCAACCGTATTTCTAACCATACTTTGCAACCTATATAAGTGAGGGGTTTTCTGCTCTCTGGGTCTCCTGTCTTGAAGCTGTTCATCTATCTCTGGAGATGTATTAAAGCTTTACTGCAGAAAGATCTGAGTGTCCTGCATGTGTTCTTGCTGGCGAGATGGTAGCGCAGGTCATCCGGTGCCATAAACCCAGGATCAACATCGCTGGCATTGAGGAGAACCCCTGGAGATGGGGTGGATTCAGAACTGCAGGGAAAAGGTAAGTTTGGAGTGGTATGTCTCATCGTGACCCTCTTATCCCTATTGATTTCGGTCTTAATCTAGATGCACCCTAGGAAGGGGCAGTAGAAGCTCTAGTCATGGTTGCCCTGGCCCTCATTCTGTTTCTTATTCTGTCCATCGAGGCTGGTGCTGAAAAATGAGGTGTTGTCAGTCCGATGTAGATAAGTGGCAACACTGAGGTATCTTCTAAGCCTTCCGTAGATAAGGGAGCAGAGCACTGTGTTTACTTTCACTTTGTTTAAGGAGTACTATAAATGGGGTGTAGATCAAGAGCAGGGACTCACTCTATCATGGCCTCCTCAAAGTCAGTGATCACTGCATTACAGGCAGGTTGCCTCCAGTATGCTGCAGAACTTTGTTAAGGAAGTGGATCGCATTTCTCCCTGGTATTCTTGTTCGGGGTCTCTAACTGTAGCCTTATGTAGTAAGCTAGGAAGTGACCTTGACCTTAAGCATAAAGAGGGAGACTTACGCCTGGGCACCAAGGCATTTGCAAGCTAATATAAAACTGTCTAGAGGATGAAACCTGCCAAACAGCCAATGTGGAGGGACAGGGAATACTAGAAGAGGTTCAGGACAGTATGTCAGAAACCTAACAGAATGAGAGAATGGGAGCTTGAAAAAAGAAAGACATGTCTAAGAAAAAGGGCCCTCCCAGGGATTCAGAAGGAAGGGGAGAGAGAAAAGAGGGCAGTAAAACTGATCCCTCTACTAAGAAAAAGCCACACATGTAATGCAACATTGCCTTGAAGCTTGGGGACAAACCAAATTTCTTAGAACCAATAATGGACTGGCCTACACCTCTCAAAATTTTCAACAATTCTGTCTACAGAGGAATGTAACTTATTTAACTGGTTTGCCATACAGGGAAAAGGCATTGTGGAACGTGCCCACCACACTGTTAAAACTTACCTTATCAAAAAGAAAGGGTGAGTCGATGAGGCTCTTACCCTTAACACTGAGAGTGGACATCTCCATGGTACTCTTTACTCTTAATTTTTTGAATATTGATGAGCAAGGCCACACTGCAACTGATCGTCACTGTTCAGAACCAAACAGATCTAGAGAAATTATCAAATGGAAAGTTGTCTTAACTGGAAAATGTAGAGGCCTGCATCCTATTTTAATAAGATCCAAAGGAGTTATTTGTGTCTTTCCACAGGAAGAAGACAATCCCCTTTGGGTTCCAGAATGCCTCATCTGAAGGATCTCCCCTTCAGAAGATGTGGACAAAAGAGGGAATTCTGGAAACAACGATGGATAATGACCCTTCTACTGGAGATCATGGTTCCTAGTATATCGGGGGAATTGTGTTGGGGTATTATGTCTAACATTCTGTTCATGCCTGTCATGCACAGTGCACAAGTTTTTCCACATTTCTTTACTACTGATAGGGAGCTGGGACTTGCCTTTTTACCATTAGATGGACAAATTCAGGTTCTGATGGAAAATAGAACTTCTACCTCAAAGGAAGCCTGTGCTTTGTAATGATCTCTGACTTGAAAGACCAACGCCAGTGTATATCCTTCTAAAATCAATCAGTGGCCTGGTTGAAAGCAGCTGCTTGGGGAACCCACTCTGAAATAATAGCCAATGCCTTGATAATTCAAGGCTGGAGGCCTAGTCATAAATCCAGGAAAGCACTGCCCCAGCAACCCAGAAAGGCACCCTTTTGTAAAGGAAGATCCTCAGAGGACTCCATGCTTCCTTGGACTGGGTGCCAGGCCAGAAAAACCTTTTGGGTGGTTGAAGGATTTTTTTTCCTTTTCCCCACATGTAAGTGTAGAGATTAATGAAATCCTTGCTGGACATGATTTTAACTTCATGGATTCTGATTGGGCAGATGCTAACCCTTTTGATCAATGGTTACTTTGTGGGGTTAATGAGAGCTGTACCGATCTTTCACCTATGGCAACGATTGGAGGTGGATATAGTGAAAAGGTCCAAATGGGTTTTGAGTGGTAGGGCACTTTGAGTGCTGGTTTGGGGTCTTTCGATTGGTCCTCCTCTAATACTAAATATAAATCATTTAAAAGGGTGAATTATACTGTCACCCCGGTTTGTGTTTGACCCCCTTTCTGTGGGTTGTAAGTAATAAAAGTTTAAATAATAATCAATTAGAATTAGATTGCTTGCTTAATGAAAGTTTCTATACCCTGTGTTGGGATGCTACTAAGTATTGCTTTGCTTTGGTTACTCATGTGCCTAGATTTTTTCCAGTTCCTGTGGAAGCCTCTAGAATTTAAGCTTATTTAGAGAAAAGAGAGATTTTGGAATCTCTGCTATTATAGTTGGCTTGGTAGCAACAGCAGCAGTAGCTGCCTCTGTCACTGTTTCGGCCCTGGCCTTGTCTGCTACGGTTCAGACAACGCAAACTATAAAATGACCTTTAGGCAAGAGTGACATTGGCCCTGAACAGCCAGGCAATGGCCAACTCCTAGATACAGAGAGGCCTCATGTTGGTAAACCAACGGATCGATCTGGTCCAAGAGCAGGTGTATATTCTTTGGCAAATGCCTCAGCTGGGTTGCAAACATAAGCTGCCTAGCGTCTGTATCACCTTACTACAATTTCAGAATTTTACAAGAGCAGCTAACCTGTAAAAGGCTTTGTCTTGTTATTTGTTACAGAATTGGACCATAGAATTTGAACAGACACTCCGGGAGCTGAGGATCACCATCTTATAAGTCGATTCAACATGTCTTGACCTGTCATTGATGGAAGGAATTTCTACCTGGATTTCTGCAGCATTCTCCTACTTCAAGCAATGGGTGGGGGTGGTTTGTTTGGAGTGGCTGTGTACAGTGGAGTACTGCTCCTACTATGGATGATCTGCAAACTTAAATCCCAAACAAGGAGGGACAGGATGGTAGTAACCCAGGCACTTGTTGCTTTGGAGCAGGGTGTTTCCCCCGATATATGAATATCGATGATGCTCAAGCAATAAGGTTGCTGGACATCCAGCTCCACAAAACCCTGAGGCGAGTCTTGCTGCATGGGTTGGAGCGGGTGTGCTTTAACAACCCAGGTGAGTTTTGTGGCTAAGCACTGTACTGGAATGGCGTTGTGGTGTAATTTGAGCTTCTTTCTGGGAGATATGTCATCTTTCAAGAAGGTTGAGTGTCCTAGTGTCCTTCCCCCCAGGAAAAACGACAGGGCAGCTGACCAAGACCCCTCTGGGTGACGAGCCTGGAAGGAGGTTTTGTGTAAGGCCCCTATGCTTGCACAGTGGGAATTTGACCTCTATCTCCACTATCCATACTGTGTGGCCTGTTGCTTCTAACATAAAAGAAAAGGGTGAGATGTGAGGAGCCGTCCTCACGGCCACCATTACAAGATGGTGCTCACAACACCATTGTCACTATTGCTCGTGGTGAGTGTGCACAGGCATCGGGGTATCTTTCCATTACCTGAGCCCTGTCTCTCCAATGGCGTCATCAGGCTGATGGTGGGCAGACAATTCCGGTGGTGCATGTCTCCAACCATACTTCTAACTGTACTTCACAGCCTATATAAGGGAGGGGTTTTCTGCTCTCTGGGTCTCCTGTCCTAAAGCTGATCATCTATCTCTCGAGATGCATTAAAGCTTTACTGCAGAAGGATCCGAGTGTCCTGTGGGCATTCTTTCTGACAAGACTGTAGTGTGGATCATAACACCTCTAAAGAATTAGAAGCAATCGTTAATAGTCTCCCAACCAAATATAAGCCCAGGGTCTGATGGGTTTAGTTCAGAATTCTATCAGATATTCATGGAGACCTAATACCAATACTCCTCAAACTATTATGCAAAATTAAAAGAGAAGGAACACTATTTAATATGTTCTATGAAGCAAGATTACAACTATACAAAACCTAATGAAGAAAGGAAACTTTATTCCAATTTCCATTATGAATATCAATGCCAAAATAGTAAATAAAATCCTTTCAAAACGAGTCCGAAAATACATCAAAAGGATAATCCATCATGACCTAGTTGGCCTCCTTCTTATGATTCAGGGAGAGTTTAATATCGAAAATCCATCAATTAAATCCATTATAGAAAAAAAAAAAACAAAAACAAAACAAAAACTCAACTACAAAAACCACATGATTATTCGATTAGATGCTGAGCAAATAGTTGGATAAATACAATGCCCATTCATAATAAGTCCAGGAAAGACCAGGAATTCAAGGCATACACCTAAAAAAAAAAAAGAAGAAGAAGAAGAAGAAAAGGAAAGAAAAGAAAAGAAAAGAAAAGAAAAGAAAAGAAAAGAAAAGAAAAGAAAAGAAAAGAAAAGAAAGCCCAGGATTTAACTTTAATCTAAATGGTCAAAAACCAGAAGGAGTCCCACTAAAATCTGGGACTGGACAAGGCTGCCCACTTTCTCCCTACCTATTCAATAGAGTACTTGAAATACTAGCCAGAGCAATTACACACATTAAAAAAAAAAAAAAAAAAAAAACGAAAACAGATGAATACAAATTGGAAAGGAAGAAGTCAAAATTTCTCTATTTCCAGAAGATATGATAGCATGTATCTATGACCCCAAAAATTACAACAAAGAAAAGCTAATCCTGATACACATTTTCAGCTTAGGAGCTGAATTTAGAATTAATTTGAACATAACAGTGGAATTTCTCTGCCGAAAAGACAAATAGTATGAGAAAGAAATTAGGGAAAAACATGCTTCATAGTAGTCACAAATAATATAAAATTCCTTGGTGTGACTCTGAGAAAGTGAAATATATGTATGATAAACACTTCAAGTTTCTTCAAGAAAGAAATCAAAGAAGATCTCTGAAGATGGTAAAATCTCCCATGCTAATGATTTGGCAGGATTAATATAGTAAAAATGGCTATCTTTCAAAAAGCAATCTGATATGCATTGCAATCACCATCAAAACTCCAACTCATTTCTTCACTGAGTTAGAAAGGGCAATTTGCAAATTCGTCTTGAAAAAAAAACCTACTATATCCAAAACTATACTCAACAATAGAAGAATGTCTTTTGTAATCACCATGCCTGACCTCAAGCTGTACTACAGAGCAATTATGATAAAAACTTCATGGTACAGGAATAGTGTTAGACAGGTAGATAAATGGAACAGAACTGAAGACAGAGAAATGAACCCAAACTCATGAGGTCACTTGATCTTTTACAAAGGAGATAAAACCACCCAGTGGAAAGAAAATGTCATTTTCAAAAAATGGTGCTCGCTCAACTGGCAGTTAGCATATTGAAGAAAGCAAATTGATTTGTTCTCATCTCATTGTACAATGCTCAAGTCTAATTGGATCAAGGAACTGCACATAAAACCAGAGACACTGAAACTTATAGAGGAGAAAGTGTGGAAGAGCCTCGAAGACAAGGTTAAATGGGGAATATTCCTGAACAAAACAGCAATGGCTGTTATTATAAGATTAAAAATAGACAAATGGGACCTCAAAAATTGCAAAACTTCTGTAAGGCAAGGGGCACTATCATTAGAACAAAACGGGGAAAAAGTCTTTATCAATGCTAAATCAGATAAGGGACTAATATTCAATATATACAAAGAACTCAAGAAGCTGGATTCCAGAAAATCAGATAACATTATTTTAAAAAATGGGGATGGTTCTAAACAAAGAATTCCAAATTAAGAAACACTGAATGGCTGAGAAGCACCTCATAAATGTTCAAAATCCTTAATCATCAGGGAACAGAAAGTCAAAGTAACCCTAAGATTCCACCTCACAGAACAGAATGGCTAAGATCTAAAACTCAGATGACAATAGTTGCTGGTGGGTATGTGGTGAAGTAGGAACACTCCTCCATTGCTTGTGGAATTGCAAGTTGGTACTACCACTCTGGAAAGCAGATGGGGTTTCCTCAGAAAAGTGGTAATAGTTCTACTGAAGATCCAGCAATAGTCCTCCTTGGCATATATCCAGAAGATATTCCAACTTGTAATAAGGATACATGCATCACTATGTTCATAGCATCCTTATTTATAATAGCAAGAAGCTGAAAATAAACCTGATGCCCATCTTCAGAGGAATGAATACAGAAAATATAGTACATTTACATAATGAAATACTACATTACTATTAAAATCAATGAATTCATGAAATTCTTAGACAAATGGATGGATCTGGATGATATGTTCCTAAGTGAGATAACTCAATCACAAAAGAAAGCACATGATATATACTCACTGATAAGTGGATGTTATCCTTGAAGCTCAGAAAAAAACAAGGTAAAATTTGCAAAACCCATGAAACTCAACAAGAAGGAAGACCAAAGTGTGGATATGTCGTTCCTTCTTAGAATTGGTAACAAAGATCCATGGAAAGAGTTACAGAGAAAAAGTTTGGAACTAAGACTGAAGGAATCCAGACACTGCTTCATTCTGTGATCCATACCATAAACAACCACCAAACCCAGATTCTGTTGAAGAGCCAAACAAGAGCTTAGGGACAGGAGACTGATATAGTTGTCTCCTGACACGATCTGCCATTTCCTGACAAATACAGAAGTGGATGCTCACAGAAATACATTGGACTGAGCACAGGGTCCCTAATTATGGAGCTAGAGAAAGTACACAAGGAACATTCTATGAGGAAAAACAACTAACAAGTACTCCCAGAGTTCCCTGAGATTAAATCTCCAATCAAAGTAAACATAAGTTGTGACTTATGCCTACAGCTGCATATGTAGCAGAGGATGGACTAGTATGTCATCAATGGGAGGAGAGACACTTGTTCTTGTAAAGTTCCTATGACCAAGTTTTGGGAATGCCTGGGCCAGGAATTGGGAGTAGGTGTGTTGGAAAGCAGGGATAGAGGGGAGAGGACTGGGATTTTTGGAGGGGAAAATAGAAAAGGGAATAACATTTGAAATGTAAAAAAAAAAGAAAAAAAAAGAAAATAAATAATAAAAAAGGAATGAAATAAATTATTTGTAATGTTCTTGAAATAAATTCAGGTTTTGCAAACATATTATTGGAACAATGTTCAGGTATTTTCCGGTGGCAAAATCATAACAAGTTATTTTTTATCAACATATTGTGACTACAATGTCAAGAGTAGTTATATGTGTTGCTAAAACTCGGGTATAAGAATATATAGATATAGATAGATAGGTAAAATTTCAAATGAACTATATAAAATCTCTGAGAAAAGACTTCTTCCGTTTCAGGTGACTAGGTAAAAGTCTAGTGAACTGCAAAACACACAATTAATACCCAACACTGAATATGCAGTAACCTTCAGAAAGAGACTCCTCCGAAATATTTATGTCATCTTCTTCATCATCAAGTTCCAAAAGTAATAAGTAATCTTCCTTTGGAATCACCATCATTTTCTTAAGAGCCATTCTTCTCTTAAAAACTATAATGTCTTCTTAGTTAAAAAAAAATGGAAAAAAAGAGAAAAAAAAATATGATCTTCCTCCTTCATTTAACCCTCAGAAGCCGTAGGAAAAGGCAGATCGGGAGGTTTTTCCTCACATAGTGGCCTCTTGGGACTGAGATTTCTCTCCAGTCACACATCCTTTAACAGTCCAATAACCCTGATCAGAGCTGGTTATCTCTTCCAGGTCATTCAGAAGTGAACTCCTTCACAACCGCACCTTTCCTTGCTTGTCGGCTCAATGGGAAAAACAAACAAACAAACAAACAAACAAACAAAACAAAACAAAGCAAAACAAAGACAAAAACAAAAAAAAAGCAAAACAAAAACAAACCAAAACAAAAACAAAAAACAAAAAAAAACAAAAATAAAACAAATAAAAAACAAAACAATAACAAAAATAAAAAACAAAACAAAATCAAACAAACAAACAAACAAATAAATAAAACGTTATCAGGAGAGACCCACATGTAGTACTCTGAGGACCCTTTGTGATGCCAGATGGAGAAAACAGGTCTCATCCAGGGATTTCACCCTTTGGCTGAATATACCCTGTGTATGCTGTCATGGAGTACCAAGCACCATTGATTAGAAGGGAGGTCTCAGGAGGTGGAAATGAGCTACCATCTTTAAGACAAATGATTTCCAGTTTCTAGGTTGATAAGCATTTACAGACTTGAAAAAACATGAACAAATGTGTAACATGAAAGTACTGGAAATGGCACTACTAATTTCAACTGTAATATTTTTTGTTATTTATTTATGTGCATAAAAATTAAAATGTGTGTACTTTTTCTGTATGTACATACCCACAACAGAACAGTCCATGCTGTCCTAATAGATCAGAAGAGAACATCCAGATTCACTACAATCCCTGGTAAACTCCCACCTCCACCTTCCTAGTACTGAGCTTGATTACAAGAGTGTGCTAGGATGTGCAGGCCCTCTCTCCCTCACTTATGTGCTTGGATGCCCAGCCCCTTTTTCTCCCTTATGTGCTAGAGTGCTCAGGAACTCTCTCTCAGCTATGTGCTATGCCCTCTCTCACTTCTGTGCTAGTCTGCTCATGCCCTCTCTCTCACTTATACCTCTATAGCCTACAGAAGCTAAAAGAGAGCAGTGATTCTCTAAAACTGTAGCTGTGCATAAATTGTAAGCCACTATGTGGGTGCATTGTGCCCGGTCCTCTTCATAGAACAGGTGCTTTTTGTTTGTTTGTTTGTTTGTTTGTTTGTTTGTTTGTTTTTTGAGAGAGGGTTTCTCTGTGTAGACCTGGCTGTCTTGGAAATCACTCTGTATACCAAGCTGGTCTCAGACTCAGACATTCTTGGCCTCTGCCAACCAAGTGATGAGAATAAAGAAATAAAGCACCACTGCCCAAACAACAGTTGCTCTTATCAGCTAATTTTCCACTTTTCAACTAATCTAGTGTGTACTTCATGTATCTTTAGGGCATTTCTCCCATTTACTTTCAAGGTGGAGGGTGTTTCCACCAGAACAGGGACCCAAAGTGGGATCCGTGGCACCATGCATGGATGTTTATTGTTACATGCCAACATTGAGAAATCCATCAAGAATCATTGGAACAGACTTCAAATGAATCACTTGAAAGAATATAATCAAGAAAGGGGGGTAAACCAGACTGTGGGAGATGTATAAATAATCTGGTTTACCAAAGTTTTATTGAACCCAGTGATCTCTACTCTGATATTAGTATGTCCATAAGAGTCCTGGGAGGCATCATGTATTCCCCAGTGCAGAGCAAATCTTGAGATGCCAGTAAAAGAAGCATTTACAACTGCTCCTCCCTGGATAAAAATCAAAGGATTGAAATCTGTACAATTGCCATTGACTCCCCAAAGCACCCACTTGTGAAAGGAATGCATTCTAAAGTCCTGAATGAAAAATCTCTTTTTCATAAAAAATTCATTCTTTGGGTCATCTGTCATGTTGGAAGAAAAGGAAAAAGTTTTACTCTGATCTGCCCAACAAGTGATGGAGGATCGACAATCAGACCAAGGTAGGATCAGACCTTCATCTTCCAAGACACAATGAGGGGCTATTTTTGGTTGGTGGGGACATTCTTTGTCTGAAAAGTTAGGTGGTACAAATGTACCATTAACCCAAATTGCCTCCTGCCAAAAGGTCCGATTTGTAAAGGTTATATCTACATTAGAATTATCTTGGGTTGTGCTCACCCAACCTCCTTGGTGCTCATTAAACCTCCCTAAAGCTCAGGCTGGGAGGTTGATACAATGTCCTTGTCCATTAATTTGAAAACATAAAAAACCCTGTTCTAGTAAGGAGTGATTTTCTCCTAATGATAATAACGAGTTGGATCATAGGGTAAATATGGCAAATCCACTGTTTTATTATTAGTAAAGAATTTTGGAAATTTGGAAAATTTGGAAAACTATAGTATCATAGCGAACTGACATTGGTTTAGGGAAAGTCGAGAGAATAGCACATATCTGTTCACCCATTATACTAGGAACCTGAGACAAGTTCAGCATTGTCAGGATCAGGAACAGTCCTCAGGAGGTCAGCATTTTTGCACCATCCTTGATGAATATCCTGCGGGTGAGTCAATCCGGCAGCAAAAATGGGTTGTCTTCACTCTGTGGAAAAACACAAACAGCTCCCCAGGATCTGATTAAGATAGGATCTGGGCCTTTCCAGAGACCAGTTAAAACATCCTTCCGTTTGACCATTTCTTTTGGTCTATCAGGGTCTGAACTATGTCGCTCAGCTGCAGAACGTCCCTGCTCGTCAAGATTCAAAAAATTAAGTGTAAAGAGTGACATAGATACCGCTACTCTTGGTACTGAGGGCTGAGTCTCATCAACTCCCCCTTTTTGTTTTATAAGATAAGACTTGAGTGTGTGGTGGGCACATTCCACAATGCCTTGTCCTTGAGTATTATAAGGAAGGCCAGTCGAATGAGTGACATCCATTTGATGACAACATTGCTGAAATTTAGTAGAAGTATATGCTACCCCATTATCCGTTTTAAGAATTGTGGCCTTGCCCCAGCACTCCACACTTCTAGGCAGTGCTGTATAACATGAGAGGTTTTTTCCCCTGTTAAAGGTGTGGCAAACATTACACCATTGCAGGTGTCAAAGGAAACATGTAAGTACTGATTTCTCCCAAAGGAGGAAATATGAGTGTCATCCATTTGCCAGACTTGTAATGGCCTGATGCCTCGAGGGTTTACCCCTACATGAGGTGTAGGCAAAAATTGACAACTACCTATGCACATAAGGCAGAGGTTCACTAGGACACTGAAGCCAACAATCCCGAGGCCGAGCAGCAAGCTGGCTTTCACCAGTCGTTGTTGGACTTTTTCTGCACTGAGTAGCTTGCATTTTATCTTGCAGGTACCTTTCTCCCTTATAATGAACTGCTTCCTCCTCCAAGTCCGTTTCTTCAGAGGAGCTAAGCCCTTCATCAGATTCTGAGCTACTAAGAGCTAGCTGCTTAAACTCATCTAGTGGCAGGTAGAGGCTCCTTTCCTTATGTGCCTCTCCAGCTGGATCTCCCTTCTTCTCTCCCTTTCCATCCCTTTTCTAATCTCTCCCAAGGCATTCTTTTCTTTTTATATCTTTTCCTCGGGATCAAGGCCCATGAAAAGTCCTAAATGACCCTAAGCAAGCATATCATGGTGCCACATGGTCTATCTCCCTGACAAATCCCTCTAAGGTATTAGTGGCACATTTTAGGCCACACTGCTTCAGGACCGAGTGTAAGGCCACTATTAAAGAATGCGAGATTCTCATACTGCCGCTGTACAGGCCTGATTGTGACTGAAAATGGACGCTGTCCAGGCACTGTCCAGTCCTGACCGTGACTGAAACTGGTCGCTGTCCAGGCGCTATCCAGGCCTGACCGTGACTAAGAACCAGTCAGCAGTGGAAGCAGTGGAAGAAAAACGAAACTGAAAGGAAAAGTGCAATCGCTGTGCAAACAATCAAAAGGGTGTCTAACTCTGGAGAAATTTCAAAACTGTATGTACCTTGCAGAGCCTTTCTTCCCGCAGTTCTGATTCCGCCCCGCGAACAAGGGATCTTCCTTGCACTGGTGTGATGGTATAAAGTTCCCGGGTTCCTCGGTGCCACTTATTGCATCACACTCGACCGGCAAGAAAGAAGCAACAAACCGGAATCTTCTGTGGCAAAAGATTTATTGCTTACTTATCAGGAAGACCATGATCCGGGAAAATGGCGCTGCTTATATAGCCAACAGCATGACGTTTCAGCACCTGATGTGACGTGACAGCTCCTGATTTGTTGCTTGCCCATCACCCCACTATTATGCCCCGAGAATGGACAGTGACTAGGAGTGAGTTCACTCTTGCACCTGCGTACAAGGCTTGTTTACTAGTTAGGCACAGGGGAGGCCATCACCATCTTATAATGGCGATTGCTTGTGGCACGCACGGCTCTTCTCAGTGATTGCTTGAGGCATGCACGCGATTTCTCAGGGCATGGCACTACACAGCCGTCTATATAAAAATGAAAATGTAATTAAGGATAAAAGTGATACAGGAGAAATGGGTAACAATTCAAGGAGGAGAAGATAGGGGTGAATTTGCTAAAACTCATTTATGTGTATGTAGAAAGTTCTTACCCAACAAATTTAAAACAAAGTAAGTAAGTAAGTAAGTAAGTAAGTAAGTAAGTAAGTAAGTAAGTAAGTAAGTAAATAAATAGACAAATATATATGTATGCATGTGCATATCCGATTGGTGTGTGTGTGTGTGTGTGTGTTCATATAAGCTTGTAGGTATGTCGCACCTGTGACTAGAGGAATGCAATCATGCAGTATCTTTCTTTATGTCCTATGACGCATTGTGTTGATTAGAATATCTTTTGCCCATGGTATGTGGCATTATTACAAGGTGTTGGCTTGTTAGAGGAAGTGTATCATTGTGTAGGCTTGCTTTTGTGTAGTGCTCAATCTCTGCTCAGAGACAAAAATCGATCCTCTTCCTTGCTACCTGTGGCCACAAGCTTCCTTCTGGTAGCCTTCAGACTAAGATATAGACCACTTAGTTCCTTCCCCAGCACCTCCTCTACCGGGGTGCTGCCATGCTTCCTACCAAGATAATAATGTACTGACCCTCTGAAACTGTAAGACAACCTCATTTAAATTTTCCTTATAAGAGTTGCCTGAGTCATGATGTCTCCTCACATCAATGAAACCCTATGGAACATAGGCAGTATGTTAGACTGATTTTTAATGCTTACAAGATAATTGCAACCAGCCTGCAAGCACAAAGTAAAGATGATGAATGAGTTGCTGTATTTTTTTTCTCCATCTACCCAAGGGACTTCAGACACTCCCAGATATGCTGGACTGCACCTGAATCTTACTACATCACTAGAGGTGTCCCCATCATCTTTGAGATCTGAGCAAGGAACTGTGGGACCTTTCTCATCTAAAGCAACTAAATCTAAGGAAACAACTGTAGGGTTTTCTGCATCTGCTCAGGGTACTGGGGGGCATTCCTTATCTGCACAAGCCACAGTAGGAAAGCCAATGTCTGCAAAGCAGTCTGTGGGAACTTTGCCTCCCACTCCAGGACCTTTAGGGTCCACACAAATCACTCGGATCTGATCAGAAGCCTTTGGGAATTTCTTCCTCTTCACCAGGAACTCTAGGCTCTTCTTCTTCCATAGAGCCTTCTGGACATTGCCTTTCTGACCAAGCGTCTTTAAATCTGTCCACAACTAGGCAAGATAGTGTACAAACTGTGCCGTCTTCTCCAAAGACTGTGCAACATCCAACTTATTGCCAGAAATGTATGAGGTTTTCTCCCCTTTCTGAACCTTCTGGACAAAGATCCCCAGCTTCCTCAAGGGATATTGGGCTGTTACTACCTAGCCAGAAATCTCAAAAATCCATTTCATATTCACCAGCAGATGGGAATCACTCACCATCTGTACTAGGATCTCAGGAGCATCCTCTATCTAGTAAAGACTCTCAAGGATATGTGCTATCCTCTCAAAAGTGTAAGGACTTTTTCACAGCTGCAGAGGGGATTTTGCCTGTGCAAAGTTCTTTGTCATCCACACGAAGGAATCTAGAACCTTCCGTAGATTCCACAGGGATATTGCTAATGGGACAATGTAAACACACAGAGACTACCTCGGGTCCTTTGCCTCTAGTGAGGGAGAATACTGAATCTTCTACATATGCTTTGCCTACCCTAGGACCTTTGCCACCATCACCTCGAGAACCTGGTACACATTCATCTTTTACTCAAGGAGGTGCAGAAACATTCCCATCTAGTCCCGGGAACCTAGCACATTTGCAATCATCCCAGGGGCCTCTGACACATTCCATCTCAGCCCAGGCAATGACTCATATCTCTGGATCTGCTGAAGGGGCTCTATTGCATTCAGCTCCTTCCCCAGCAGTTTCAGAAACAAATGAATATTCTCCTTCTACCTGAGGGACTTCAGACACTTCCAGATGTGCTGAACTGCACCTGGATCATACTACATTATTACAGGTGTCACCATCATCTTTGAGATCTGAGCAAGGATCTCTGGGACCTTGCATACCTGAAGGGACTAAATCTAAGGAAACAACTGTAGGGTTTTATGCATCTGCTCAGGGCACTAGGGGTCATTCCTTATTGGCACAAGCCAAAACAGGAAAGTCCATGTCTGCAAGGTAGACAGTGGGAACTTTGCCTCCCACTCCAGGACCTTTAGGGTCCACCCAAATCACTCGGGTGGTCTCAGAGTCTTTTCCATCTGATCAGAAGCCTCTGGGAATTTCTTCCTCTTTACCAGGAACTCTAAGCTCTTCATCTTCCATAGAGGCTTCTGGAAATTCCCTTTCTGACCAAGGGTCTCTAAAACTGTCCACAACTAAGCAAGGGAGTGTAAAAACTGTGCCATTTTCTCCAAAGACTGTGCAACATCCAACTTATTGCCAGAAAGGTATGAGATTTTCTCCCCTTTCTGAACCTTCTAGACAAAGATCCCAACTTTCCTCAAGGGAATTTGGGCCATTACTACCTAGCCAGAAATCTCAAAAATCCATTCCATATTCACCAGCATATGTAACACATTCATCATCTGTACTAGGTTCTCAGGAGCATCCTCTATCTAGTAAAGACTCTCAAGGATATGTGCTAACCTCTCAAAAGTGTAAGGACTTTTCCACAGCTGCAGAGGGGACTTTGCCTGTGCTAAGTTCTTTGTCATCCACCCGAAGGAATCTAGAACCTTCGGCAGATTCCTCAGGAATATTGGGCTTGGGGCAATGTAATCACACAGAGACTACCTCGGGCCCTTTGCCTCTAGTGAGGGAGAATTCTGAATCTTCTACATATGCTTTGTCTACTCTAGGACCTTTGCTACCATCACCTTGAGAACCTGGTACACATTCATCTTTTACTCAAGGAGGTGCAGAAACATTCCCATCTAGTCCTGGGACCCTGGCACATTTGCAATCAGCCCAGGGGCCTCTGACACTTTCAAGCTCAGCCCAGGCAATGACCCATATTCTGGATATGCTGAAGGGGCTCTACTGCATTCAACTCCTTCCCCAACAGTTTCAGAAACAAATGAATGTTCTCCATCTACCCAAGGGACTTCAGACACTTTCAGATGTACTGAACTGCCCCTGGATCTTACTACATCACTACAGTTGTCACCATCATCTTTGAGATCTGAGCAAGGAACTCTAGGACCTTGTTCAACTGAAGAATGCCATCTAGAAGTGACTAAATATAAAGAAACAACTCTAGGGTCTTCCACATCTGCTCAGGGCACTGAGGGGATTTTTTTATCTGCAGAAGCCACAGTAGGAAAGTCCCTGTCTGCAAAGGAGACTGTGGGAGCTTTGCTTCCCACTCCAGGACATCTGGGGTCTACCCAAAATACTCAGGTGCGACCAGAATCTGTGTCATCTGAGCAGATGTCTCTGGGAATTTGTTTATCTTCACAAGGAACCCTAGGTTCTTCATCTTTCCAAGAGGCTTTCGGACATTTCTGTTTTTCCCAAGGGTATCTAAAAGCCCAATTTTAAACAGGGGAATACACAAAGTGTTTCATTTGCTCAAGATACTTTGCATCCTCCAACTTCTTGTCAGACAGAAGTAGGATTTTCTCCAACTGCCCATCATTTTGCACAAAGATCCCCAGGTTTCCCAAGGGACACTCGAACTTTCCTACCTAGCCAGAAATCTCAAGAAACCTTTTATCCTACACCATCAGTACTGGGTGTTCAGGAACATCTTGTATCTACTCCAGAGGTTCTAGAAGCTTTGTCATCTTTTCAAAAACACAAGAAATTTTCCAGGGCACAAGAGGGAACTTTGCTCATGCAAAGTTCATTTTTCCCCAAACAAAGAAATCAAGAAAATTCAACAGATGCCACAGGGATATTTGCACAATATGAAGAGTCACACAGTGCTTTAGGCCTTTTTTCACAAGTGAGGCAGGCTGTAGCATCTTCCCAGTCTACTTCAGCAAATCTAGGAACATTGCCACAATCATCGCCAACACCTGGTAGACATTCCTGTTCTGACCAAGGAGGTGCAAAGACTTTCCCATTTGGTCAAGGGTATCTAGCACCTTTGCAATCTGCCCCGGGGCCTCTGAAACTTTCTATCTCAGCCCAGGCAATGATGAATACATCACAATGCTATGAATGTTCTCATAATCCTCTGGGTCTTTCATCCTCAGAACAAAGGACTCCAGGATCTTCTGATTCTGCTCAAGGAGGTGTGAGTCCCAGTCTCTGCACAAGGGGACCATACATCTGTCCACATGTCCACAAAGGTCAACCCAACATTCTACATCTTCCAAAAGGTTTTCAAGTCCTTCTTTACATACACAAGGTATAGGAACTCACTCCACATCTACACACTACACAGTAGCAGACTCACCATCTTTACCAGTGTGTCAGGGATATAACCACCCTGCTCAAAATACAGCAAGGATTTTGAGATCTGACCAGGGATCTCTGAGGATTTCAGCAAATACACAGGCTCTGTAGAAACATTGCTGCCTCCCCAGGGGGCTCTAGGATATTCATCATTTGCATGAGGAGCACAAAAATTTTCAACAGCTACCCCAGGACATGTGATATCCAATGACTCACCTCTGGAACTTGCAATTTCTGCCCAACTTAGTTCCTCACTTTCTTCCCTAAGCCTTTTGGATCTTCCCTTTCCACAGAAGAGCCTTTTGACCTCTCTAAACCTACAGAGGGACCTTTAACTTCATTCCAGGGACCAAATGAGTCTTTGAATTCTCTACAAGGGGTTCTACAAACAGATCCATCTGCTTCAGATCCTTCAGGATCTATGCATTCTTCCAAAGGACCCATGGTAATTTCTTTATCTGATCGCGGAACACTAGGATCTATATCATCTGCCCTAGAGCCTTTGACATTGTCCCTATCTGCTCAAGGGAATCCAGGACATTTGTTATCTGTTCAAGAAGCTGGAGGCCCTTGGATGTCTTTATAGGGGAACCTGGAAGTTTGTACCTGTACACATGGCAATCCAGGAATATCCAAAGCTTCATCACGAGCTTTGGAAATTTCAGCATCTACCATAGTGAGTCTAGGACCTTCTCCATCTGTCCAATTGGATTTGAAAGAGTAACATTCTGTCTTAATGTCTTGGAGACCTTCCATGTCTGCCCAAGGTGTACTAGAAACATCAATATCTTCCCAAGGGCTTACAGAAACTTCCTTGTTACCTCAAGAGCCTCCAGGACACTGGTTGGAAAAGGAGGCTTTAGGATATTTACCATCCAATCCAGAAGATCTTGGACTTTCTGATTCTTCCCAGGACACACTAGAAATATGGGCATGTATGCAAAATAGTACAGAAATACCATCTGTCACCCAAGAGGTCATAGAATCTTTGTCAGCCACACAAGATTCTCCCAAATTACCAGCTCCTTCACCACTTAGTCCAGAGACAGAAGAACCTCTGACATATACACAATCCATTTCTAAGAGTTCAGAATCTGTGCCAGGGACTCCAGAAGCTTTGGCATCTGTGTTAGGGTCTCTGTGTCTTTTGAAACCCAATGAAGATGCTATGGGCCCTTTAGTATCTGAACAAGGGATCCTGAGAACACCAGCATTTCCCCAGGAAAGTCTAGAACTTTCTCAACCTGCCCAGGGGCCTCTAAAATCTGTGACATCTCACCAAGAAACCGTTGATACTTCCTCTTCAACAGAGTTTCAGGGACTGTCCCTTTGTGCAGAAGGGGACATTATTCCTACCCCTCCTCGTGAAGATGGATGGAGAAATTTCTCTTATCTCAAAAAGAACCCTAGACGTTTGAAATTTAACCAAAGGATATTGAAACATGTCCCAATTCCTGAAAGGGATATCAGATACTGCCTTTCAGAACTTGTTGCCTTAAAATGTATCTCTTCTGCCGTAAGTAGCCTCACATCTTCCAAGTATGCAGAAAAGGAATCCAGTCCTACCTCTACTCCTCAAAGGAGCATCTCCCCCTTAAAATCATCTCAATTGAGTTTCAGATCTAGTATTCTTTGTAAAAAAGTTCTCAGTCATTCTCCTCCTCCAGGAGATTGCCCCACACCTTCTAAATTGAGGAAAACAAGATCAAGCCCTTCCTCTGTAGATCAAGAGGGCCTGAAATATGTGCGCTCAAAACATGCGGGCTGGAAACACTGCCATTCTTCCAAAATTTGGGTAAGAGTTTGCAAATTTAAGAAAGAGGTGTAAAGCTTAAAACTATGACTAACATAAACTTCACCACTTCTGATTCTGCTAAAGGAGCCTGCAGATGCTCACCATCTCATGAGGTGGGCCTCAGAAGTCCCCTACCAAGCCAAGGCATTCACAGACCATCTAAGTCTACTGAAACCCCATCAGAAAAAGCCCCTTCTGACCAATGGGACACCAAAGCTTCCAATTCAGAGCATGAGGTTGATAAGCCATCCTCCATCCTTACAGAAGTGTGCATGCGAACCACTCTTTCTCATGAAGACAGCCTCAGGCATCCCACCTTCCTCATGAGATTCCCAGACACGCTACTTCTACCAAGAGAAAACAGAGGAAAGCCTCTGTTACCCAAGGAGCCCTGCAAGCTTCCCCTACAGATCAAGAATGCATTGAGTCATCTCCAGATGGAGACAGTCCCCATAGAGGTGTGCAACACTCATCATCACCCCAAGAGGATATCAGCCTTTCTTTTTCTACTAAAGAGGACTCAAAACATATTCCTAATGTCCAAGAGGGAGAGAAAACTTCCAGAATTGCCAAACGGGAGCCCATAGCTTTTGTGCCTATCCTATGGGCATTCATACCTCCAAAAGGGAGTACCACATTCCCTTTTGGAACATTCCCTGTTATGCGAAGATATGACAAACATACAATATCTCAAGCAGAGGATGTGGTACCTGCTCTCTCCTGTCCTTGGAGAGACCCATCATTACAATATGAATTTGGGTTCCCCCTTTGTGACCTAGGAGGCCACAAATATACACATCATTTGAAAATCAATCTCAACAGGATCGCACTACAAAAGGGGAGTTGTAGTTCTTTCCTCTTCCCTAAAGGAGGTGTCGGACCTTCTCAATCAGACCAATGTGGACTCAGACTTTCCAGTTCTCACCAAAGGGACACTGGCTTTGTGATCCCTGTTTCAGAAAGGCTCAGAATGCTTCAGGCTGAAATAGGTGGCCCCTCAAATGCTCCATCTAAGAAACTGGGCCTCACCGGTGCTTTTTATGACAAAAGAGATATCGAAAATGCTCTAGGAGGCTTACGACTTACTCCTTGCTTCTGACTTCCTCCTTCTGCCCAGGGACACACCAGAGCTCCCCAGCCTGCCAAAGGGAACCTGTAAGGCAGTCCATTTCAAGAGGGTGGCCTGGGCCCTACTCTCTCTTACTCTGGCATTTTCAGTTCTTTTTTGATACAGAAGCTGCCCTCATATTTTCCCTTTCTATGCCCCTTATGAACAACATGAATTTAGAACTTTTTCTTTTCATCAACTGTATATCAAACTTACAATTTCCACTCCTAGCTGCCTCAGATGCACATTGAAGCCTCATCTATGCCCCTGTGACTAAAAGCAGGACAAGAATCCCCTTTCTGATTAAGATTAGCTCACAATTGTATCCAGAAGAATGTGCTATATAATTTTCACCTCATTGAGAGAATTATGTGATTCTCCTGAACATTGAGGACCTAGACCTACCTACTAGATCTGATCTAGTCCATGAAAAATCCACTCCCTTGATCTAAGGTGCACCAAGTGCTTCTTATTCTGATCCTCTGACCTAATTACCCCTGTCCAAGGATCAGGACCCGGGTTCCTGAAGTCTCAGAGCTTAAGAGTAGCCAGCACGTTAATGAACCCAGGACATAGACATTAAGCTGACCAGCAAAAATGAGAAAGCCTTGCCATTTTTAGAAGTAGGCAGCAGATTTATCAGGAGAACTAGCTGGGAAATGTCTCCTAGCACACTGGAGATTGATTAAGCTGTTGCATGGCCTGCATGATTTGTGTGTTCTAGCTTCCCAGGAAGTCTCAATCATGAAATATTCAGGCCTTCTCTCCTCTCCACATCGACCCTTGATCTTGTACAGATACAATAGTCTTTGGCATTTCTACTTTCCCCAACATGGTGTGAACCTTTCTGCCTCTAAAGGATGGCATCCTTTATAGATTGTTTGTGGATACATCAACATTATCACTCTGTCAATGGGTCCTCCAAGTCCTGTTTCTGACACACAAACCTCAGAATTATCCCTTCAGCACCAAAAAGACTCACACTGTCCCCCCATGCTTGAAGTGGAGCTTAAATCACTCTCAGTGGCTCAAGGAGTCATCAGGTACACTTTGTCTAAATTAGGAATTCAAAAACACTCCAGGCATTCTTCTCTGGTAAGGTTCAGACCTACAGCTTAAGAACCACAGATCTTCTAAACTACTGTATGGACCAAGGGAACTTCTGATATGCCCATTCTGAACCAGGGATCCTCAGATCATCCCCAATAGCCTAAGTGACCTTCATCTTACCTGTCTAGAACCAATGTGCTGGGGCTGGAGAGATGGCTCAGCAGTTAAAAGCACTGACTTCTCTTCCACAGGTCCTGAATCAATTCTCAGCAATCACTTGTTGTACCACAACCATCTGTCATGGGACCTGATGCCACCTTTTGGTGTGTCTGAAGACAATGACAGTATACCCACATACATGAAATAGAACCTATGTGACTCACAAATTACACCAATAACTCAAGGGGGATTCAGATGTAACCCCCGAAATCAAATATGTTAGAAACTCCCCAGTTTTGAAGGCAGCATTATCATATGAGAACCAGAAACCTCAGAATTTCGTTAATTTCCCTCAGAATTACCACTTCAGAACAAAGGTGTCACATAGGTCCTCAATAACTGAAGATGCCCTGATACATATGACATGATAAGCAAAGGACTTATCAACAGACACCAACAACATTTTAAGAAAGCCACAAAGTTGGCTCTTTTACTATCAGCATGCAATAGCATTGATGAAGTTACAATGGGGACTCAGATGTACCCTTCTAGACCCAGGATAATTTATACCTCCAGCATAAATATCAACTCCATCACGTCAGGCCCCCTCAGATGTAAAGTATCCCATAACTTCAAGGGGGCTGACACCCAGTTGGTTTATCTTTTGAAGAGCACCTAAACCTTGCTTCCTCTAATCATAGTATCCCCTGACATTATGTGTGTGCCAAAGGGGTCAGCTGACCTTGAGTAAAACTCTTTATTCTTCCTCCTTCTGCACTGGAAGGGTCTGAGACATGCCTCTCTGATGAAGCAAGGTATAGAACTGACCTTGTGAGTGAGAAGTTTATCTCAAATATTCAGGCTCAGCTCTAGTGTGCTTCAGGCTGAATCCTTGGTACCAAGAATACACAAGAGTTTCAGTCTTTGTTCATGGTGGAATCAGGTCTACCACTCAACTAAGAGCTTCTCCCTCAGACCTTATTGTTTAGGGAATACACTTTTGACCACCAAAAACAAACAAACAAACAAAACAAACCTCACAGAACTCCAGAGTCAAGTCCCATGGCCAATGTATAAAAACCTCAGCCTGGATTCAAGGCTCTCTTTAAGCTGGTCATCAGAAAGGTAACTGTACACTACACCCACACCTGTGTGCTTTGTTGTAAGTTTAATAGACAACAAATCCAGGGACTTTGAGCCAACTTGTCAGAAGAAACCTCAGATTGCTGTCAAATCTTCATGGAGTCCTAAGAGATAAGAATTTTTTAGAGTTCTCTGAAGATGTGGAGGCCTGGAGTGCCTGGAACAAACTCCTCTACAGAAGGTGAACAGGGCAACTCCCCTACTGTCCAACAGGGTTGAGGGACTTTCTACTTTCCAAACCTATAGTATTTTCCTTCCTGTGATGATCAAGGTCATAAAATGTACACCTTTGATGCAATGGGCAATCATAAAAATCCCTTCCGTTCAGGAACCCATGGGATATTTTACCTCTGACCAAGGAGAATTGCTCCCTCTGCTCAAAGTTCACAGAAATCAAGAGGAGGAGGCCAATCCTGGAACCTTATGCCACTTCCTTGAGTATAGTCACATGACATTGTGTGAAATCATCATTATAACTCAGTTCTGGTTGGTTGAACATAATTCTTAGGAGGCAATCATGCTGAGGATACAATCCGAAGCTTTTCATGAATCATGGTATCTATATTTGGTGCCTTGCTAATTCAGCTAAGGATATGGATACCCCAGGCTGTGAAGAACTGTCAGAAGTTGTGGCCATGCTAGGACCTCATGAGCTAAGGTAAGCAATTTAATTTTTGCTCAAAATATTATGGGGAATTTTATACTCTGATCATCTCTCCTGTTACAAGGATATCAGCAACTCCTTTCTCCCCAGGGCTACTCACTCCTTCTACCTTTACTTAAGGAGGCATCACATATTCCCACTGAAGCAAAGGGAGCCTCAGATCATACCAGTTTTTCCAAAGCAGGCTTGGACATACATTTAGGTTGAGGAATCCCACAGAGCTTGCTGATATTATGGACTGAACCTTAGA
Source organism: Mus musculus (assembly GCF_000001635.26). Classification (NCBI taxonomy): domain Eukaryota; kingdom Metazoa; phylum Chordata; class Mammalia; order Rodentia; family Muridae; genus Mus; species Mus musculus. The sequence goes on from NT_187063.1 coordinate 87,040, forward strand.
TGTTTTTCCTAATGTTTCTGAGACTTTTCCTTCAGTTCAAGGTAAACTCTAGATTCAAAAAGGTTTCAATGAAGAATCTTTGACATAGATACTCTGTCAAGGAAGAATCTTTGATTTTATCTTTGAATTAGGGAAATATAGACTCACCCTTAAATTTGACCGGGGATTAATACAAATTCTGCTGCTTATGGAGCCTACAGAAAAGCCACTGACATGAAAAACTCAAGCCAATGTTCTTTTTTATTTTTTTTCCTCAAGGAAACTTTAAATCAACTTCTCTTGACTATGCTTACCTCAGAAAATCCACTTTTATCCATAGAACCATGAGGTCTATTCCTCTAGGAGGTCCTAAAGTTTCCCTTCAGACCTGGATGGCCAGGCATGCTCAAATAAAAGAAGGGATGCCAAACACTCTGAAATGATGTCCTGGGACATGACAGTAATTATATGAACCCTAATCTAATTTTTAATTTTAAGCCTGTCACTTGAAATGGATCAATTCCATTTTGGTGCCTATGCCTGGGATGCTGCTGTACAGCTTATGGAGAACATAGAGCTAGAGTTTACCAAACAATTTGAAAGAAAACTGCTCTGATTGTTGGCAAGCAAAACTCAAAGTCTCAGAACACATGGGTATTCTGGACTATGAGGACATTTGCACTTGATAAGTTATTTTTGACATCTTCCAATTCCCAAGGTAAACTTTTGTCTGAGGGATTCTGTGACCTTCCTTCTCTTCCTTATCCACCCAACACGTTCTCTTTCTCAAAAATGTCATTCAAATATATGAAGTATATATGTGAATGTATACTTCAAAGTAGTTTTATACCTAGCTGGTCAGCCATATTTCCAAAAGTGACTCCTGTAAACAATGTACCCTAGTCCAGTCTGTTTTGAGGTCCCATAGTCCAAGTTACAAATCAGAGCAAAGTACCTGTGCCATCTGCCTTTAGGCAAGTCAATAGAAATGTAATAACTTCATTAATTCTGCCTAGACCTGGATAGATGAACAAAGTCGAAGAAGTATACTAGCCAGCAACAGTCATTGAAAGCCTTTGGAAGAAAAAAATATGTTGCTGCCATGTCTCTTCTGAATGAACACAAACTATGAAAATACAAACTCTGAATAAGAATTGGAAACTTATGATCATGCCTGGAAACATTCTCCACTCTATAATGTACCAGAGACCATTACTTTTGACAGAGGTGTATATGGCAGTTTCACATTCTGCCTCAAGAGGAGTCTGCCCTCCTCTTTCAGTAGGGCCTTCGAGATTTCCTCTTTTACATGGGGCCCACATTTCCCCATGGTAACTCATTTTTTTCTCACTACACTGAATAGAATATCAGAACTCTCCTAGGGCTAACATTGCCTTAGACCCTATTGGTCAAATGTCGCCTAAAACATGTATTATGCCTTATAAGGAATATTCCTAATCCTACCAAGTAGCTTTGAATCATTTTTTCCTTAAAGGGATGTCAGACCATAAGAGACTTATACCACTCATTCTACATAAAAGAGAATCTAACATTCCCTGTCTTCCCAGTAGGAATCTGGGCCTATTGTCTACTTCAATCCACCAAGTGGATTTTAGAACTTCAGTTTCTACAAAGGGGGTCCTGGGAAATCAAAGACTATTGAAAGGGCTCTCAGAACTAGCTCCTGTGTCAAAGGGGCGTTTCATACATCTACTCTCTGTACTAGGACACTTCAGGTCCATCTGTGCAATTATTGAACCACCAGAGATTCTCTTCTGGCTGTGCCTCGCAAATACCCCTATTAACTAAGTTTGCTTTAAACATATCCATACAATACATACACGACCAATGACACCTCACATTTTCTATCCTTTTAGATCATAGGACAGAAAATAGAAATCTGAAATTGGCTCTCATATCCTGTGCTTCAAAAATGGTCATCAAAATGCACCATTCCTATCTCTTATTCACAGATGTGTGCAGCTGAACACAGCCTCGAGGAAACATCAATGCTTGCATAACTACTTATGTTGGGAGATTGTTGTGACCACTGACTGGACTCTCAAAGATGTTACACAGGGTATGCATATGGGGGAAATACTTGGAAGCTAGTGAGGCAGAGTCTGAACATTCCTCCAGTACCCAGTGAAGCCTAGAAACTTACCCTGTTGACCATGGGTGAACTGGATATTTCTGACCTGCAAAATATGACTGGGGACCTCTACTTTAGGAACTAAGACATTCACGATTTTTTCTCGGTTGAAGGTGGTCTTGGAACTTACCATTCTGAGAAGAGGTTCTTATAACTCCTATGTTCCCAGGATTCCTCTCACACTCCTTGTTTTTTGAAGTAGCCAAGAGAACTAACCTGGGTGAGGCTGAGTGAGGTTCAGTCTTTTGCTTCCCCAAAAATATGGCCTTGGATCTTGTCCATTTCTGCAAGGGAAGGGGGCATTAACCACTGTGTTTGACCAAAGGAAGGTCCCACTATTCTTTATTCCTAAAATGCTATTAGATATGCTCTTTTGAATAGTAGTGCATGATGCCTTGTATCCTCAAGCATTCACTTATGACTTTGAACTATATCAAATGTATATTCTCTAATTAAGTAAGATTCAAGCCTTTCCCTTTTATAAGGATGACAGGGGAAATATATTGTTTTTCTCTGGTTTGTGGTCCCAGGTCATTCATATATATATATATAGAGAATTATTGACTGGATCCTATGTTATGCTTTGCAATCCAATTGAATTGTTGTTGCCTATATATGTACATATTAAGACAAACTGAAGGCGGCAACCTAGCCAGGGACAGACATCCAGGCTGTTTGAAAAGGCTTGGAATGTTCTCTGAACTCCCTCAGACTAAACACAGGATGTGAAACTTTTACCAACTAAGGAAGATTTGGAAGCTGAAGAGCAGTGGAGGGACTTCCTTTACTGATCAAGTTAAAAGGGACATTCATACATAACAGGATGTTGCATGGCACTTACCCCCTCTCCAAGGTTTTTCTAATGCATACCATTGTACCAACCAGGTCTCATTATTTTTCTTACTCCTAAGTGCCCAGTACTTCCTCTCTTCCCAAGTTACCTCAGTTCTTTGTTTTGTTTTGTTTTTCACTGAAGAGAATGTCAGACATTCCTCCTATGACTAAGCCTCCTGCAGACCTTCTCTGTTTGCCCAAGATTGTCTAAAGTACTCATTTAGTAGAAATACCCTCAAACTTTCAGTTTCGTTGAAAGTGGGACTCAGTCATATCTCTTGTGACAAAAGATGTCCCAAACCACTGCCTGCCAAATACAAAAGTGGATGCTCACAGTCATCCATTGGACAGAGCATAAGGTCCTCAATGAAGGAGCCATAGAAATACCCAGGGACATGAAAGGGACTGAAGCCCCATAGAAGGAACATCAATATGAACTAACTAGTACCCCTCCCCCAGAGCTCCTTGGAACTATGCCACCAATCAAAGAAAACACATGGTGGAACTTGTGGCTCTAACCACAAGTGTAGCATAGGATGACCTAGGAGGTCATCAATGGGAAGAGAGGGCCTTGGTCCTGTGAAGGCTCTATTCCCCATTATAGGCAAATGCCAGGGCCAGGAAGCAGGAGTAGGTAGGTTGGGGAGCGGGGGGAGGGAGAAGGCATAGGAGATTTTCAGAAGGCAATCTAGGAAAGTAGATAATATTTGAAATGTAATTAAAGAAAATATCTAATTAAAAAAAGATGCCCCAGACTAAGTAAGCTTTATGCCATTCCCACTGAAAAAGGTAGAATGATGTCCACTCACATGCAGTTCATTGTAGTACAAAAGGGGGCTATAATTACCTCCTTCAACCTCAAGGAACATAGACATCTAATTGCTTGCCAAGGGTGTATGTGTCATGGAGCAATGATGACAGAGGCCTCAGGTTTGGATCCTATGGCCAAGAGGGTTTCATTTATTATACCTGTAGTCATAGGAGTTTCAGATATAGCCTCTTGGGATGCCCAAGAGTATTCTTTCCAAGGGCACCTTAAACTTGACTTAAAATCATATTACCTCAGTGCCACTCTCTATTAGAAAGATTGCAAGGCAAACACAATTGCAACTTCACAGTGGGCTCTCACATGTTTCTGAGTGTAGGGCAGAGGGCAGAACATAGAAAGAAAACTAATATGCATGTGATCTGCCTAGAGTTAGGTGTCAGAAATGGTGTGTTCCTGTCTCTCACTTATAGATAGGTACAGACAAATACAACCTCAGGTCAGACAGCCACTCTCCCTGTTGGAAGAGTGTGCTGATTGTTCCTTGTATTCTTCCCAACAGTAAATACAATATATGGATAATGGAAGGTGGGGAGACTAGATGGAAGCAAACTATGCACTACCATTCTGTTCTCCCTCTACCCAAGATAAACTAGATTTTTCCCTTTTGCACAATGTGGTGACTTGATCCTGCTACTTGGTTAATCATGGCCTGAAACTAACTAACTTACTTTCTCTCTCTCTCTCTCTCTCTCTCTCTCTCTCTCTCTCTCTCTCTCTCTCTCTCTCTCTTTCTCCCTTCCTTCCTTTCTTTTTCTTTCATTCTCTCTCTCTTTCTTACTTTCTTTCTTTCTTACTTTCTTCCCTCCCTCCTTCCTTCCTTCCTTTCTTTCTTTCTTTCTTTCTTTCTTTCTTTCTTTCTTTCTTTCTTTCTTTCTTTCTTTCTTTCTTTCTTTCTTTCTTTCTTTCTTTCTTTCTTTCTTTCTTTCTCTTTCCTTCCTTCTTTCTTTCTTTTTTTCTCTCTCTCTTGCTTTCTGTCTCTTTCTTTCTATCTCTCTCTCTCTCTCCCTCCTTCATTCTCTTTCTCTCCTTTCTTTCTCTTTCTTTCTTTCTCTCTTTCTTTCTTTCTTTCATTCTTTCTTTCTTCCTTCCTTCTTTCTTCCCTCCTAAATTTCTTTCTCTTCTTTCCTTCTTTCCTTCCTTCCTTCCATCCTTCCTTCATTCCTTTGTTCCTTTCTTTTTTAAGTATTTAGTTATTTATTATATATACAGTGTTCTCTATGCATGTGTGCCTGCACATTAGAAGACGGCACTGGATACCATTACAGATGTTTGTGAACTCAGGAGCCCTGGGAGAGCCGTCAGTGTTCTTAACCACTGAATCATCTCTCCAGCCCCAGGTTCTTTCTTTTTAAGCAAAATGGGTCCGGAAGGTCATACAAGTTGTAGGTATGAACACATGCTACTCAACCTGTTTTCAAGGTATCTCATACCATCACCTTTGGATGAAGGGTCATCAGAATTTCACTTGGGATAGGTGGCCTTCATGACCTACTGCTGTTACCAACAATACCCAAAACCTTCCATTTCTGCCCAAGGTCAGTTATAATTATGACTGTAGTTTACTATTGGAATCTCAGAATTTTCATTTTTCCCAAGGGTACCAAAATCCTGGTATCCTAAGAGCATCCTTACATACATATGAGCCTCAAATATAACACTCCAATCATGAGCTTTAGATCATTTCCCTCCAACGATGGTCTCTAGGAAATTATACTTCACTTAATTCTGCCCTGCATTAACAGAGCCTGAAACTTAGGTCATCTATCCTTCGTACCATCCTTCATGAAAACTCCCATATAACTGATGATAAGCTTCAAGAGTGCTTAGAGACTTACAGTCATGCCTGGTGCATAATACTTGTATTGCTGCCAGGCTTACCAAGGTGTATGTGAAGATGGGAATCTTCTAAGTTGTGAAGCAGTCCTACCTCTCCTGCTTAAGGTAGGCTAGGTCACTTCCTTAACCCTAAAGAGGTTGGGGACATTAAGCAGACTCTAATTCTGCTTTAATCTTCTACATCAATACTTAGACCACTAATTTGTGTCCATTATATATCAAATGTACCCTCTGTATACATGAGGGTCCAATATCTGTCTTGTAAGCCTGACAGGCCTGAGATCATCTCTACCTGCCCCAGGCCCCAAACTTCACTTCCAGTCCAAAAGGTCTTCAATAATTACCCTCTCTGATCAGAAAGAATTCCAAACTATTCTCTATCTGATGGAGGGCAAAAATTTCCATTTAACTGTGTCTCACATCGAACTCCTCATTTGAAAGGGGCACCAGAATGACTCTTTTTGTTCCAGTGGTTCTCAAATTCACATCCTCTGTCGAAGAGGTCTATAAATGTCATCCAGTCATACCAGGGCTTCAGTACCTCTCCCTCTCCCTATGGGAGCCTCAGACACACCACATCTAGTCATAAATATTTCCTCTTCTCCCTGTGTCTATTGGGCAACAAAGCCTTCTCGAATGCCCATATTGGACTGAAATATTTCCTTTTTTTTTCAGTGGTGGACACATACCTACCCTCTCTTGTAAAGTGTAAATAGATCTTGTCTTATTGACTATGTGTGCCTGCTATATTAAAACTGTCTAAGATTACTTCCAAACTTCTTCCTGTTACAAATATTCGGAGACATTCCTTCATTCAAGAAAAGTGGCCTTGCTCTTATGTCATCTGACTAAAAGTTTCATAGACCAAAGATAACCATCCAACCTATTGGAATACTGAAACAATTGCTGCCTGCTTTCCACACACTACATAAAATATGTGGATATCCTAAATTCTACAAAAAAGATTTGCAAGCAGATCAAGCAATACTGGGACTCCCTCTTCTCCAGAAGGTATTTGCATTTTCACCAATGTGAAATGGTATTTCTTATTTATTGAAAATAGCCAGAGATTTTACACTTCTTAGAAGTAGGTTTAGAATTTCACACTTGCAAAGTGTCACAGAAATGCTGCTTATGACCAGAATGCTTCAACTTCCTTATTCTCATGAAGTTTGCCACATTACCTCTTTGATGAAGGGCACAACCATCCTACTTCTGTGCAAAACTGCCCAAGCTCCTCCCCTATCTTACTTTAGGAATATTTAGACATTCACAACAGAGAGTGCTCCAACCTCTGTGGAGCACAGTGTGTTTGAGGAAATCCCCCAGATTCTCCATCTTCCGAGTATATGTCCTACGTATAACTTCTAATTTCCGTGGTCTGGGAAGCACTGTTCTGACCTAAGAGATTTCTGAACACTCTGGACTGAAATCCCAAACAGAAGAGTATCGAGGTAAGGGTAAATCAGTTTACTATCTTTGTTTTGTTACCTTAGACAGAGACATCCTGGCCTCCATGCAGAGGAATGTGTGGATGGACATATATTTAAGGAAGACACTAAACCAGAAAATACTACATTACACCCTCTTAAAAGACTTCTAAGATTGTTGTCATGCCTACCATTGACATTCAGATGATGTGTATTCTTGATTGTGATTTCATGTTTGGAGCTGATGAAGGAGTAAGTACCTGGAATGTCCTAGAATTCTCAAGGTATCAATCAGTGTTCAATTTCTGATCAATAGTGCTTCAGACATAGGAATAACAGGACAGAATTATTCTATACAATCCTATGAAGCTCCTATCACCATCCTCCTATTTTAGAGAATCTTAGATCTATCACCAATCCTGAGACGGGCAGAAACAATTCTTCTCCTGCACATAGGGATACTGCATATGTCTCTCCTTGCCCAAAGTATTCCAATTACTGTCTTTTTACTGAATTTGCTTTTAGACTATACCTGAAATATTCCACTTTTCACCAAAAGATATACCAGCCCTCCCTGTTCTAATAGAGAGCTACCGTCCACCAATATCCAAAGGGTTCTCAGACATTCTAAATATGCCCCTGTGGGAGTAAACTTACTAAGTCTATTTAATTGGGCCTCAGATCCTTCTGCTTTGACCAAAAAGATTTCAATCTACTGACTCTGAGTTACCAGGGGCCTCAGATCTCATTTTCCCCAAGTGGTCATCAAATATGCCTTTCTGACCAATAATGACCTTGCAATGTAAGGCTACTGCTTAAATGTTTTACATTTCCTACTCTTTTTGGAAAGCACAATGTATGCACATCATTTTTTCCTATTGTTTCAAAGACATACCACTATGTAATTCAACTTTACAATTGTAATCATTTTGACCAATATTCACAAGAATATAAATTTTATGTGTAAACTTCTTCCTGTGCTGTGTTATTTTCCACCAGGTGACAGTTTCATTTCAGGTCATTTGGAAGATCGTTCCTTACTATGTGTCTTTAAAAGATATATTTTGGAGCTGAGGGGTATGACTGAATATCTTCAGCACAATAAATACCTTCTGTAACGTTACTATCTAGTGGATTATAAGTATCAGGTTGTACACGGTAGTAACTAAAATAATGGACAAGTTTGAGAAAGATTTTAAGGTGTAATCTCTCATAATATACACAAAAAAGAAAATCCTAGATATTAATCAAATCTATGCACACCAAATGAACATTGTGAGTTTTGTGGATTTGTTTTTATATGTCTTTGTAGTTCGAATGTCCAACCTTTATGTCTTAATTGAGGATTGTAAAAAATGCTCAGGGTGTGTGTGTGTGAGTTAAAGGGCACCATGTCTTTAGTGTTTAGATTAATATCACATATCATTATCTGTCTATCCATCATCTATATATGTATGTATGTATGTATGTATGTATGTATGTATGTATGTATGTATGAAGTAATGATTGAATGTATTTATATAGATATGTATGCAACTATTTCTCTATCATCTACCAATCACTCTTTCTCTTTCTATTTCTCTCACCCTCTTTCTCTGTTTATCTCTTATGCATGAATATATGTATGCATGTAGCTAGGTAGGTGTGGTAGTTTTAATGTAATTGGTTCCCATCGGCCCATAGGCTGTATTCGGATGAGTAACCTTGTTGGACTAGGTGTTTCCTTGTTGGAGGAAGGGTGTCACTGGAAGAGGTGGGTGGTCTCATACATGTTCAAGTTATGCCCAGTAGGGTTCTGTGTGTTTGCTGTCTGTTTGCCTTTCCAAGAGTAGCTGTGATAGAGTGTTCAATGATTCAAGGAGGGGATGTTGGTTAGATGGCATATAAAGCAGGCAAGACACATTTACATACATGGTAGAAGAAGCAAGCTTTAAGAAGCACAAACAATCACACACACACACACACACACACACACACACACACACACACACACACATTTGTTGGACAGTGCAAAGCTTCAACCACTTTCCATATATACTCACATTTGGTGGATAGAACAAAGAACCAACTTTATTTTTCTCACACTGCTTATATATCTCTGCACAATCTTTCAATTAGTATAAAATTTATACTGGTTACTTTCTATTTTCTTCTAGTGAATAATTATGAGAATATATAAGGAAAAGCATCTTCTCACTATACTTTTATGATGAGCTATTTATAAATTATGTTTATAAATATCCAATATTATCCCCAAGAACCAACACACATTTCTAACTAAAAAACTTGTTATAGATTAACAACTTGTAAGCAAGTAAGGTATTTTTTTCAGCCAGTTTCTCTTACTGGTAGACTGAAATTTGCTGTTATACATAAAGGATTAGTTTTTATCTATCTCAAAAATTAATCCTTCAAAAATCTTAAAAGAATCACAAAACTAAACTTTTATGTAAAAACCTATCATCCCTTTCTACTTTGAATCCTCAGGGTGCACATTTGTACATTAACCATGTTTTTCTTATATCATATCAGGAATCAGAGGGAGGAAATAGGTACAAAGAAATAATAATCATCTGAACACCAGCCTGTATTTTGAAAAAAAAAAAAGGCATGCTTTTCGTAGTAATTCTTTCCAAGATCGTGGTTGAAGTATTAATCTGCATCAGCTGCAATCCTTGAGAAAGTTAGATCTAACTAACACTGTGGGTGGCAATGATATTGCCCAGTGAGGGGCTGGAACCCACCTTAAATTTTCATACAATCCATAGATTATGAGGGATGTGATGTGAGGGCAGCAAGTAGAGAGAAACTCTACAACAGCATGAGTGGTAACAGAGTGGTACCAGCTTTTAAGTGTTTAAGAGTGGTAAGAGCTTTTAAGTGGTTCACCTTACCAAGAATCCATAAAAGCCCAGTATTTTGGAGGTAAAATGTACATTCCTGGGAGACCCTCTGCCATGCTTAATATTCTAGTAAAATTAAAAATAATATTAACTTCTCATTTAATAGACCCTGCTTACAGTCCCCCCAAATTTTACTCCCCACGGTTCTTTCACTACCTCCCATCCTCTCCAGTTCCTACACCTTTCGGGCATCATTCACCAAATTCTTCTCTTTCAAATATCTCTTCCTGCATTTCCTTATTCAACCCCATCTCCCTCCCCTATGCCACCTGATCTTCTCTTTCTTGTCCACCTTTGTCCACTAATAAAATCCATTCTATATCCCCATACCATGGGCATCAATGTATGCACCCAAGTCCTTCCTCTATACCTAACTTCACTGGATCTACAGATTGTAGACAGGCCATCACATATGTAATGTAGAATGTGTTAATCTTTGTATTGCTGTCACCAAAAACTATAACCCAAGCACAAGTTGGGGAGGGTAGGACTTATTTGGTTTACACTTCTTCATTGCTATTCATCATCTGAAGACAGACAGAACAGGAACTGAAATGGGCCAGGTACCTAGAGGCAGGAGCTAATACAGAGACCATGGATGGGTACTGCTGCCACGCACACCAGTCGAGTCAGCTTGACAGGCCGAGAGGCCTGGAAGCACTCATGAGGCAAAGAGTTTCACGGAAGCTCACCTTCTGGAGTTTTGGCCTTCTCATTAACCCATATACTCATCCCCTATTCCCGCGTTAGTCTGGTGTATGGATCCACATGCTCTCTTTTAGTGTTATCTTATTATAAGTTCTTTTTAAGATTGAATTCTGACATAGCTAAGCTTTTGCCAGTGCTCCAATATCCTAGAAAGTCCTTGAGCTGACCATGGGCTTGGAATTCAGTAAGAATGTTGCCTATTCAGTGGCATTCAGAATTGCCTCTGGTATTATACTACCACTTTGAATAAAAGCTAAGTCACTGCCCTACACAAGAATTTATCATCATCTAGGATGAAGGAAGTTTGAGACCTAAGGAGGAAGCAGAGTACATACTTAGAACTATAGATAGCTGAGTTCCACCCATATACACGTATTTACAATGGCCTAGGGGGAAGGTGGTCTATACAATAGACTAAAATAGGAACTATAGTAAGGGCACGAAGCCCTTGACCCTGGCTTCTAAGATTATGTGGATATTTGGTGGAGCTCTTTTTGATCCCAGTTGTTAACAGTGAATTTTATCCCAGGTGTTTCCTGTGAGAACTTCTGAGTTTGTATTCCTCCGTTTTCTGTAAGAATCCAGTAACCTCTTTGTACCTTGCTTGTGTGTCACCCAACTTTCCTATTCTCTTCTGTATAAAAAGTTTGATGCTCAATTTGACACATTACATTCAGATTCTACACAACCTCTTCTCTGTGTATCTATCTATCATTTCATCCAACGCTTTGCCCACCTGTGACTAGAGATCCGTTCCACGCAGACAAAGGGGCCCAGAGTGTCTGCAGCATTCTGCTTAGTGGTTAGTTCCCCATGGTTTCATGCTTTCTCATAGAGAACTCAGAACCACAATTACATGGATGGCAGTATCAACAATTGGCAGAAATCCTACCCATCAATCATTAATTAAGAAACTGCCCTGCAGTCCTGCGTGCACAGACCAATCTTATGGAGACATTTTCTCAATTGAGATTCCCTACTCTCAGGGGACTTTACTTTGTGACAAGTTGACAAAAAACTATCCAGCCCAGTCAATATCAACATATAAATCAACACATAGCATATTTATCTTCCTGGGACTGGGATACGTTATTCAGGTTATGTTTTTGTTTTTAGTTTTGTTTTTTTTTATTTTTTTCTGTTTCCATCCATTTCATAACAGCTGAGTAATGTTCCATTGTATAAATATAACATATATGTTATACATTCTTCAGTTTATGGACATGTAGGTTGTTTCCAGTTGCAGATAATTATGAATACAGCAGCAATTAATATGTTTGAGCAAGTGTGCTTCTAGGAGGAAGAAGCACTTTGCGAAACATTCTGACCTATCAGGTGTCTGTTGTTATGTCCCCCCATTTAATATCTGATTTTGCTAATTTGGATATTATCTTTTTTATTTTAGTTAACTTGAATAATAGTTTGTTTATCTTAGTGATCTTGTCAAAGAACCAATATTTGTTCCAAAAATTTATTTGTATTTTTCTTTCTATTTTTTTTCCACCCTGAGTTTTACTATTTCCTGCCACCACATCTTTTGGGTGTCATTTCTTCTTCTTTGTATTTGAGATCTTTAGGATTTGCTGTTAACGTGCTAATATAAGGTTTTGCTAATATTTTTAACTCATTTTTTATTAGATATTTTTCTTCATTTACATTTCAAATGCTATCCTGAACGTTTCCTATACCTTCCCCTACCCTGCTTGCCAACTCACCCACTCCTGCTTCCTGGCCCTGGCATTCCCCTGTACTTGGGTATATAATCTTCACAAGACCAAGTGACTCTCCTCTCTTTGATGGCTGACTAGGCCATCCTCTGCCACATATGCAACTAGATACATAGTTCAGGGGGTTACTGGTTAGTCCATATTGTTGATCCTCCTTTAAGGTTGCAGACCCTTTAGCTCCTTGGGTACTTTCTCTAGATTCCACATTAAGGGCCTTGTGTACCATCCAATAGATGACTGTGAGTATCCAATTCTGTATTTGTCAGGAACTGGCATAGCCTCACAGGAGATAGCTATTCCAGTGTCCTGTCAAAAAATTTTGCTGGCATATGCAATATTGTCTGGGTTTGGTGGTTGTCTATGGGATGAATCACCAGGTGGAGCAGTCTCTGGATGGTCGTTTCTTTTTTCTCACCTCCAAAATGTCTCTGTAACTCCTTCCATGGGTATTTTGTTCCCATTATAAGAACCAATGAAGTATCCACACTTTGGTCTTCCTTCATCTCGAGTTTCATGCGTTTTGCAAATTGTATCTTGAGTAGTCTGTTTGGGGGCTAATATTGGCTTATAAGTTAGTACATATCATATGTGTTCTTTTGTGATTGGATTACCATACTCAGGATGATATCCTCCAGATACATGCTTTTGCCTAAGAAATTCATAAGTTCATTGTTTTTAACTGCTGAATAGTACTCCATTGTTTAAATATACCAGAATTTCTGTATCATATATTCTTCTGTTGAGCAACATCTGAGTTCTTTCGAGCAAATGGCTATTATAAATAATGCTGGTGACTGCTTCTAATTCTAAGAAGGGGCAAAGTGTCCACAATTTGGTCTTCATTCTTCAGTTTCATGTGTTTTGCAAATTGTATCTTATATCTCGGGTATGCTAAGTTTCCGGGCTAATATCCACTTATCAGTATGTAAATATCATTTGAGTTCTTTTGTGATTGTGTTACCTCACTCAGGATGATGCCCTCCATATCCATCCATTTGCCTAGGAATTTCATAAATTCATTTTTAATAGCTAAGTAGTACTCCACTGTGTAAATGTACCACATTTTTTGTATCCATTCCAATGTTGAGGGGCATCTGAGTTCTTTCCAGCCTCTGGCTATTATAAATAAGGCTGTTATGAACATAGTGGAGCAGGTTTCCTTCTTGCTGGTTGGGACATCTTCTGGATATATGCCCAGGAGAGGTATTGTGGGATCCTCTAGCAGTACCATGTCCAATTTTCTGAGGAACCGCCAGACTGTTACAGAGACAAAGTTTGGAGCTGAGACAAAAGGATGGACCATCTAGAGACTGCCATGTCCAGAGATCCATCCCATAATTAGCCTCCAAACGATGAAACCGTTGCATAAACTAGCAAGATTTTGCTGAAAAGACCCGGATATAGCTGTCTCTTGTGAGACAAGGCTGGGGCATAGCAAATACTTAAATAGATGCTCAAAGTCAGCTATTGGATGGAGCACAGGATTCTCAATGGAAGAGCTAGAGAAAGTATCCAAGGAGCTAAAAAGATCTGCAACGCTGTAGGTCCAATAACATTATGAACTAACCAGTACCCCGGAATTCTTGACTGCATATGTATCAAAAGATGGCCTAGTAGGCCATCACTGGAAAGAGAGGCCCGTTGGACATGCAAACTTTATATGCCACAGTACAGGGGAATGCCAGAGACAAAAAATGGAAATGCGTGGTTAGGGAAGTGGGGGGTACGGTATGGGGGACTTTCTAAATGTACATTCTAAATGTAATTGAGGAAAATACGTAATAATAAAAAATATTAACAAAATAAATAAATAAGGCTGGTATGAACATCATAGAGAATGAATCCTTATTACACATCGGAACATCTTCTGAGTATTTGCCCAGGAGAAGTGTTGCTGGATCTTCTGGTAGTACTATGTCAATTTTCTGAAGAAGCACAAGACTGGTCCAGGTCCCTGCCAAGTGTATTCTGCAAAGGCCCCAGACATCCGGCCACTTTCCGAACCAGAGTAAAGGGGGTCCGCCTGGTGCAGAAGTGCTTTGCCTGAGCATCAGCAACAGACATCTTGGTTCTAGGACCCCACCGGGTGTATTCTGCACAGGTGAGAGTACGGAATACAGAAGCCAAAAGCTTCTGGGAGAGGTGGGAGCCACAGAGCTTCTAAGGAAGCCCACTTTTCGGGCCCAGACAACTGGCAAATGTCCAGGCCAGAGGAAAGGGGTCTGACCAGTGTGGGACTGCTTTGAGTGAGCATCGGCAGCAGATATCTTGGTTCCGGGACCCAGCCGAGAGTATTCTGCACAGGCTTCAGACATCTGGCCACTTTCCCAGCCAGAGGAAAGAGGTCTGCCCATTGCAGGAGTGCTTTGCCTGAGCATCAGCTACAGACATCTTGGTTCCAGGACTCCACAGAGTGTATTCTGGACGTGTGAGAGTGTAGAATACAGAAGCTAACACCTTCTGGGACAGGCCAAAGCAACTCAGCTTCAGGACAGGTCCTGTTTTGGGCCTTCTTCTGCGGCCAGGAGGGGGGTCTTAAGGCCATATATCTGTGCACCTTTCCCGTGAGAGGAGAGCTCGCCTGCAGAGAGTCCTCTGACAACTGAAACTCAGAGCAGAGATGTAGTCTACCAGGTGTGCTGATAGAGGCTAACAGAATCACCTGAGGAACAAGCTCTAACCAGAGACAACTATAACAACTAGCTCCAGAGATTACCAGATGGCCAAAGGCAAATGTAAGAATTGTACTAACAGAAATCAAGAACACAGCACTCCCACTCCACCTAGTCATGTGCACCCCAACAAAACCGAAAAGCTAGACCCGGATTTAAAAGCATATCTCATGAAGATGGTAGAAGACATCAAGAAGGACTTTAATAATTCACTTAAAGAAATACAGGAGAACACTGCTAAAGTGTTACAAGTCCTTAAAGAAAAACAGGAAAACACAACCAAACAGGTAGAATTCCTTAAAGAAAAACAGGAAAACACATCCGAACAGGTGATGGAAATGAACAAAACCATAGTAGACCTAAAAATGGAAGTAGACACAATAAAGAAAACCCAAAGTGAGGCAACGCTGGAGATAGAAACCCTAGGAAAGATATCTGGAACCATAGATGCAAGCATCAGCAACAGAATACAAGTGATGGAAGAGAGAATGTCAGGTGTAGAAGATTCCATAGAGAACATCAGCACAACAATCAAAGAAAATGCAAAATGCAAAAGGATCCTAACTCAATACATCCAGGAAATACAGGACACAATGAGAAGACCAGACCTACAGATAATAGGAGTTGATGAAAATGAAGATTTTCAACTTAAAGGGGCAGCAAATATCTTCAAAATAATTATAGAAGAAAACTTTTCAAACCTAAAGAAAGAGATGCCCATGAACATAAAAAAAAGCCTACAGAACTCCAAATAGACTTGACCAGAAAAGAAATTCCTCCCAACACATAATAATCAGAAAAACACATTCACTAAAAAAAGATAGAACATTATAAGCAGTAAGGGAGAATGGTCAAGTAACATATAAAGGCAGGCCTATCAGAATTACACCAGACTTTTCACCAGAGACTAGGAAAGCCAGAAGAGCCTGAACAGATGTTATACAGACACTAAGAGAACTCAAATGCCAACCCAGGCTACTATACCTGGCCAAAATCTCAATAACCATACGTGGAGAAATCGATGTATTCTATTTCTCCTTCCCTGTGTAATTTGTTGACAACTTTCTGAAGTATTATAACTATCTATCCTAAAATTTAACATTTTTTTGTTTCATATTATTAATCAGTAGCTTGAAATATGAACTTATTATGGCACTACCCAATGCAGGTAGAAAATATTCATAATTATTATTTTTTAAACAATATTGTGTATTTATGTTTAGGTAGGCATGAAATTATTAAGACAAAGTATTCTGTCCTCGTTCTAAAATCAGTTCTAGGTAACAGTAAAATAGTTCCTATGATCTAGAAGTAAACACAGAAAAATAGACAACAGGAATATATTACTTTAAACCTAGATGATATATATATGTACACAGTATATTTCAAATGAGTCACTAATCTTGTTGTCAGGGATCACAGATGTGTAATATGCTTGATTACTTTCTCTGCTAGTAGCATAAACAGAACATTCTGCCACTATATAACAGCAAGCCCTAAGAATTAAATTTCAAGATTGTTTATAACTTTATTTATTCATGTTCTATTACTCGAGTATGTGGTTTCTTCAGAAAGTGTTGTAGTATCAAGTTTTGGACTGTAACCAAGAGTAATGCCACTTAAATGTAATATTTTAAATAAACTTCCTAAAATGTGACATTCCGTATGGAATAACAGACATAATCCTATAATCATGCTTACCTAAACTTGTAATCTCTAATGTTTCCTCCTCCTACTATGTTGCATGTGTTCTGTCATTCCCTCCTTCCCTAAAGGCTTCATCCTTTCTTCCATGCCATGTGCCACTTTGGGGTTCCTTATCTCCACAGATACTCCAAGTTAAACATAAAATCTAATAGTTGAAGCTAGACCAAATGTGATTACAGACACGTAGCATTTCTCTTTATAGGCCTGACTTAACGCATTTACTATATAGTATTTTCAAATTCCATATACTCTCTAGCAAATTTAGTTACAGCTGATTGCATCTCCTTTTTTGAAAACAAAATCAACAAAAATGACTGAGCAAGTATCAATAGATAACCATGCTATTTTCTACACTCAAGTGTGATATAGGTGAGTCACCAGTTAGTTCTATTTTTAGATATTTTTAGCAAATTCCACACTGATTTTATCCTGGATGTACCAACTTAAGCACCCACCAGCAGAACAGCTGTACTTTATTCCCACATCGCTAATGCTTCTTGACTTTTGTTTTCCTGATTGTACTCATTCTTTAAGGGATGAGCTAGAATTTAAGTTTGGAGAAAAAAAGAGCACCAGAAAATTTTTTTGTGGGAGCCATAGCTAGTGTTGAAAGATATAAGGAGTAATGTAATAAAGGGAATTGTTTCCTCGAGGTGAGTATCCACCAAGCTAATCCTGCAACTTGTGCAAAGAAATGTCCCAAGGATTGATCTGTTTATAGCAGAAAAACAACATATCAAATTTATGAAAAAATATTCAAGGAAGCAGGCAGGTTCTATCTAAAGCAGGCAAAAGAACTTGGCAACATTCACCATGTAGTTCTTTCATCAGATTAATGAAGGATACAGAAGGAAAAGAGCCATGGAGTCTTCCTACGTGGTTATGGAAAGCCACTGAGGGCATCCAGGTTGCAGCGAAGTCCCTGAATAGATGTCTAGAGAGGCTTTTTGTGAAGGTATGAAAGGGAAGCCTATATTGTGATATAGCAATCAGGATGTAAGAAGGTCCACAGCTGTGCAATATCTCTCAAAGAAAGCTACACACAAAGAATGGAACCAGCCCAAGACAGAGAAATATATTGTAGTCATGAAACTAGATAGGAAGAGCTTTTTAAGCCACAATGTACATAAATTTAGGATTTGGGGTTTGTCTAGCTAGATTTGATCTTGGTTTTCCCAATATTTCCTGTTTATGTTTCTTTTCCTCTTATTTTGAATGAGAATGTATAATCAGGTCAGTGTACTTTGAAAGTAAACAATGCTTTGAATTTGATTTTATATGGTGTTACAATTAAGAAATTGTAATCTGTTCTAAAAGATTAAATATGATTGTAGTTGTATATGGAATTTTATCTCATGTTAAGCATGATTCTGCCCTGGAAATTTATATACTTTATTTGCAGTTGTATATTGGATATAGGATACTGTGCTAGGCATAACTATTGCTTTCCTTTGGAAATTAATATAATATAAGGAGATATGATTGTATGTCTTATTGACAAGAGGTATACTTATGAAGGCTAGTCTTGGTTGTAACCCTGATAATATTAGGAATTCACTAAAACTCTGGGAATTTGGGGCACCTGTGAGGAATTTTTTTTCCTGATTTGATTATGTGAAATAGGAAGACCAACCCCAAATGTAGATCGTTTGTTCTGTTGTAGAAACAACTGTAAAATATAAATTTCATTGATGTCAGTTTTTTTAATAAAAGTGTGTAGCTAGGACTAAATTCTAGTAGTTACAATCAAGATAGTTTTTATGATCCTACACTGTTTCTGTCTTTTATTACAGTGTTTCCTGAACACTGAGGTGGAGATTTGATGGTGACCTCCCTTTTAGGACTGAATGTTAGAAGGTCCCTCAGGCTTTGCATATTATCTGGCTGGTAGATTAGAAAGGAGATGGTTATAAGCAAAATTGGATGGATGAGCAGTTAGGCATTCCAAAGAGCAAATGGTGCTTGACTAACCTCGTAAGCTATCTCCCTCTATTCTCTGGGACTGGTTGTTGCTAGTCTATTTCTGTTTTTCCTTATATATCAGATTGATATTTCACAAGTGTTGTTCCTCCATGCCCAGAACCCTTATTTTTAGTCTTATACCTGAACAAGCTTCCTTTCATTTTCAGCTGATCTGCTCAGGTTTCAGTATTAGAGAGCATCTCAGCAGAGCTTGCAGCTCTATAACCCTGCCACTCCCACTGCTGCTGCTTTCCAACTAGCATTTCTGGACCCATCACGTGTTCACCTGTAACTTTACTCCAAGATGATTTGGCGGGAATCAGGTCCCTACCCCTGCTTCATAAATGAGTTTCAGAAATAGTAAAATTGAGCTTTGTTCAGAATTTTGCCTTAGCTACATCTTTCTCTTCTCTGCCTAGCTCCCTGTTCTCTTCCAGGTTTCCAAGATTCCTTTCCAGATTAGAACCCAGACATGTGAGCCGCTGGCCAGACACAACACATTTGAGTTGGTACTTGTGTGTGACTTACACATCTACATGCTCCTGAGGCTGTCAGGAGTATACTCTGTTTCACACTAAGCAACACTGTGTCTAGGAGGCTAAAGGCAAGCTAATGGTTAACAGAAAGAAGGTATTGAAACAAAGTTGCAGAGTGTTGAGTCCTGAAACAATGAAAGGCAGAGATGACCCTGCCTTAAGTGCTTCTCTCTCTGACAGGCAAATGCCAAACAGAAGTCAATTTATTTCTTGATCTCTTGAGGTTCTATGCCCCTTCAGGGTTCTCATTCTCTAAGCTCTGCATGCATGCCCGACATGACTAGGTCATGTTATATCTTCTGCTGATCAGAGGAAAGATTTGTCCTGCTTTAGAGCCCGGCCCCAGGAAGTTAGAACCCAATAAAAGCAGACCTAATGATTTATATGAACTCAGGCTGTGTCCTTTATTATCATAGCACAAGGAATGCTAAAATATGGATAGTTATGAGAATTTGATCCTGGCTCATTGCCACAAGACTCTAGGTGTCTGTGTAAAGGTTTCTCTTGGCTGAATGAGCTTTGCCAATTTAGATATCTGAAGCCTTATGTCATGGACCTTGGCCCACAAAAATCCTGATTTCTTTTCTCCAGTTTTTTCCAGCATGAATCCTAGATACTGCTGAAATATTACTTTTGAGTCAGACATTGAGCAAAATTTTGTGTATGAGATCTTACAAGAGAGCTTTATACAATGCCCAAGTCTGCCTTCAAGATAAACAAGCCAGTTCAGAACTACCTTTACTGGGATGCTCCATATTCTCTACCCAGAAATCACTGTATTTTCCCCAGGACCACTTTTTCTTTTCTCAACTTGAAGTCTAGATTACTTCTGCCTCTCTCTGATTTCTATGCTCCCCATTCTCTCTCCCATGTAGATGCTTCAGGGATGAATCATCTCTATAGAAAGGGACTGACTGGTTTAAGAGAAGTTCAAGTTGCTACAACAGTAGTGGTATCAGAGTGGATGACCAGAATTCTCCAGGTTACAACAGACTATTCATAGAAGGGACTGCAGATATCGTGGTGAATTGTGGAGAGCCGGTACGTGCTGAAAGCAATTACGTGCGTGCCGCCAGTAATCTCTGAGAAGAGCCATGTGTGCCGTGAGCAATCACCACTATAAGATGGTGCGGGCCTCCACAGTGCCTAACTAGTAAACAAGCCTTGTACGCAGGTGCGAGAGTGAATTCACTCCTAGTCACTCCCATTCTCGGGGTGTAATAGTGGGGTGATGGGCAAGCAATGAATCAGGAGCTGTCATGCCATATCAGGTGCTGAAACGTCACACTGCTGGTTATAAAAGCAGTGCCATTTTCCCGGATCGGGATCTTCCTGAGAAACAATCAATAAAGCTCTTGCTGAGGAAGATTCTGGTTTGTTGCATCTTTCTTGCTGGTCGAGCTGGACGCAATAAGTGGTGCCAAAACCTGGGAACTGTCATCACACCAGCGCAAGGAAGATCCCTCATTCACGGGGCAGAATCAGAACTGTGGGACAAAAGGCTCTACAAGGTACGTACAATCTTGAAATTTCTCCAGAGTTAGAAGCCCTTTTGATTGTTTGCATGGCGATTACACTTTTCCTTTTGGTTTCGTTTTGTTTCCACCACTGGAACTGTTGACTGGTTCTTAGTCGCAGTCAGGCCTGGACAGCGCCTGGACAGCAACCAATTTCAGGCCCGGTCAGGCCTGGACAGCGGCAGTATGGGAATCTCCCATTCTATAGTAGTGGGCTTACGCTCAGTCCTGAAGCAGTGTGGCCTAAAAATCGCCACTAAGACCTAAGAGGGATTTGTCAGAGAGATAGACCGTGTTGCACCATGGTATGCTTGCTCATTGTCATTAACTGTCGCCTCTTGGGACAAACTGAAAGGAGATCTAGTTAGGGAACAGCAGAAAGGCAAACTTAAAGCAGGGATTATGCTGCTATGAAATTGGTGAAATCATGTTTAACAGATGAGGATTGTCAGCAAATGGTAGAAGCAGGGCAGAAAGTTCTGGACGAAATTCAAGAAAGTCTATCAGAGGTAGATCAGGGAGAGAGAGTAAAAATAGAGAGGAAACAAAGTGCACTGAAGAATTTAGGCCTTTCCATGAGCCTTGAGACCGAGGAAAAGAGAATGTCAGGGAAAATACCTGGGGAGAGATTAGAAAAAGGGATGGAAAGGGAGAGAAGAAGGGAGATCGAGCTGGAGAGGCACATAAGGAAAGAAGCCTCTACCCACCACTAGATGAGTTTAAGCAGCTAGCTGTCAGTAGCTCAGAATCAGATAAGGAACTTAGCTCCTATGAGGAAACAGACTTAGAGAAGAAAGCGACAGGTTGTGAGGGAGAAAGATACCAGTCAGATGAAAGACCAGTTAATCAGTTACAGAATAATATGAAAGCAGCTAGAGACAAATGTCAAATCATTGCGCAGTCTTCGGATATGCAAATTCAGGGTTCTAGTGCACCTCCGCCTTATGTGCAGAGGCACCATTCTGAGCCTTATGTGCAGAGGTATCATTCAGACTCATTTATACCAAAAGAGGAACAGAGGAAGATACAACAGGCATTTCCAGTTTTTGAAAGAGCTGAGGGAGGGCGTGTTCACGCTCCAGTAGAATATATACAGATTAAGGAGCTTGCAGAAACAGTCCGTGTTATGGAGTCAGAGCTAATTTCACTGTAGCACAAGTTGAAAGGCTTGCAACTCACACTATGACTCCTGGTGATTGCCAGACTGTAGTAAAAGCTGCAGCCCCCAGTATGGGGATGTATCTTGAATGGAAAGTTTTGTGGCAGGACTCCTGTCAGACGCAGGCAAGGGCCAATGCCACCATGGAAGGAAACCAAAGGACATGGACATTTGAATTGCTTACAGGTCAGGGACAGCATGCTGCTAACCAAACAGATTATTATTGGGGAGCATACGCCCAGATCTCAGCTGCCGCTGTTAAGGCATGTAAGGCTCTCTCTAAGAAGGGAGAGGCAAGTGGGCATTTGACCAAGATCACTCAGGTCTACCAGGAGTCATACTCAATTTTTGTGGCTAGTATGACAGAGGCAGCAGGGAGAATATTTTGAGATACAAAAGCAGCTATGCCTTTAATTGAACAGTTGATATATGAACAGGCTACCCAGGAATGCAGGGCAGCTATTACACCTGGAAAAAGCAAGGGACTGCAGGACTGGTCGAAGGTTTGCCGTGAAATTGGTGGGCCACTCACTAATGCAGGTTTAGCAGCTGCCATTCTACAAGTGCAAAAATGCCCTGACATGGCTGAGCTCAAACTCTGCTATAATCGTGGGAAACCGGGACACTTAAAAAAGGACTGTAGAGCCCTTGTTAAAAGGAGAGCACCAGGATTGTGCACTAAGTGTGGAAAATGATATCATTGGACTAGCGCTTGTCGTTCAATCAGGGACATTCGAGGCAGGCTCCTGCAGCCAGGATTCCTTCAAGCAGTAGATAATGACACCATTTCAAAAAACCAGTACAGGGCCCTCAGGTCTTAGGGCCCGAAAACATACGGGACCACGACAGGCGAAAGGTGGACCCCAAAGTCCGCAGGGCAACAGAAGGCTCAGCTGGATTGGACCTCCGTATCACCACCCAATTCATGCTGATCCCTCAAATGGGAGAGCAGCCTATTCCTACTGACTATAAAGGACCTCTGCCATCTGGGAGTGTCGGCCTAATATTGGGAAGGGCTTCCCTTACACTACAAGGTCTTATTGTTCACCCTGGAGATGTAGGTCAAGATTATGAAGGGGGACTTCAAGTTCTCTGTTCCTGTCATCAGGGTGTCGTTTCTATTTCACAAGGAGATAGAATAGCTCAGTTAGTAATTCAACCAAGCCTACATGGCTGTTTTCCCTCTTCTGGTGTCCCTCAAGCTACCAGAGGGATTGGTTCTACTGGAAATGATTCGGCCTATTTAATAATGCCTTTAGATTCCAGGCCTTCTTTAGAGTTAGTTATAGAAGGGAAATAATTTAAGGGAATTTTAGACACAGCAGCAGACAAAAGTATTATTTCTTCTCACTGGTGGCCGAAAACTTGGCCAGTTATTCAGTCATCACATTCTTTGCAAGGTTTCGGTTATCAGTCCTGTCCCACTATTAGTTCCCGTTCTTTGAGCTGGACAGTGCCTGAAGGTCAAATGGGATGATTCACTCCTTATGTCTTACCACTCCCAGTCATCTCTGGGGGAAAGACATCTTACAGGCACTAGGACTGACCTTAACTAATGCATGCTCGCCACAAGCTGTTCGAATGATTAAGAAAATATGCTATAAAGAAGGAAGGGGATTAGGAAAAGGAGAGCAGGGTAAACTTGAACCTATCCCTCAAAAAGGTAATAATGGGAGACAAGGTTTAGATTTTTTCTAGAGACAGCTGTTGAGGGTTCCATGCCCATACCATGGCTTACAGAGGAAGTTGTATGGGTTCCCCAATGGCCTCTCTCCTCTGAAAAATTAGAAGCAGCCACAAAACTAATTTCTGAACAGCTACACTTGGGGCATTTAGAGCCTTCTAACTCACCCTGGAATACACCTATTTTCGTAATTAAGAAAAAATCTGGCAAATGGCGCTTATTACATGATCTTAGAGCAATTAATGCGCAAATGCATCTGTTTGGACCAGTTCAGCAAGGGCTACCATTACTTTCTGCCTTACCCAAAAATTGGGAAATTATAATCCTAGACATTAAAAATTGCTTTTTTCTCTATACCTTTATGCCCTCAAGATAGGCAAAGATTTGCATTTACGATCCCAGCCATTAATTAATTAGAGCCAGATCAAAAATACCAATGGAAGGTCCTACCTCAGGGGATGGCGAATAGCCTCACCATGTGTCAACTGTATGTACAATTGGCACTTAAGTCAGTTAGAGAACATTTTCCATCATTACAGGTGATAATTTATATGGATGACATTTTGATTTGCCATAAAAATTCAGATTTATTGCAAGATGCATACCTTATATTAATAAAAACGTTAGGGCAATGGGGATTGCAGGTGGCCACCGAAAAGGTGTAAGTTGCTCGAATGGGAGCCTTCCTAGGGTCACTTATTTATCCTGACAAAATTGTTCCTCAAAAATTAGAGATTCGCAAAGATCAACTACATACCTTGAATGATTTTCAAAAATTGTTAGGAGATATTAATTGGCTGAGATCCTTTTTGAAAATTCCATCAGCAGAATTAAAGCCCTTATTTGACATATTAGAGGGAGATACCCATATCTCCTCCCACAGAGCACTTACCCCAGCTGCATGTCAAGCTTTACAAATTGTAGAAAAGGCCCTACAAGATGCTCAATTACAACGCATTGACGAGTCAAAGTCATTTGAATTGTGCATATTAAAAACTGCACAGTTACCAACAGTGGTCTTATGGCAAAATGGGCCCTTGTTGTGGGTCCATCCTAATGCTTCCCCTGCAAAAATCATTGAGTGGTAACCTAATGCAGTTGCTCAACTTGCACTTAGGGGGATAAAAGCAGCCATTACTTATTTCGGGTAAGAACCTTATATAGTAAGTGTACCTTATACTTCTGCTCAAGTTCAAACCCTGGCAGCAACAACCAACGATTGGGCAGTCTTGGTTGCCTCCTATTCAGGACAAATTGATAACCATTATCCAAAACATACAATTTTACAATTTGCCTTAAGCCAAGCTATAGTGTTTCCAATAATAACAGTCAAACACCCACTTCCGGATAGGGTAGTAGTGTATACAGATGGATCCAAATCTGGTATAGGTGCATATGTAGTAAATGGCCAAGTAACATCTAAACAATATAATGATTCATCACCCCATGT
The DNA here is from genome assembly GCF_000001635.26 of Mus musculus. Lineage (NCBI taxonomy): Eukaryota > Metazoa > Chordata > Mammalia > Rodentia > Muridae > Mus > Mus musculus. The sequence continues at coordinate 112,125 of NT_187063.1, forward strand.
TTTAGAGTGTTTGGTAGTTCTAGAAGTCCTTGAAACTTTCCTGGGACCGCTCAATATTGTATCTGATTCCTTATATGTGTTCAATGCAGTTAATATGCTTGAAGTTGCAGGCTTAATTAAACCAACTAGTAAGCTTGCTCACATTTTTCAAAAGATTCAGTCAGCCTTGTTATACAGAAGACATCTTGTCTATATTACTCATGTTTGAGCTCATTCTGGCCTTCCTGGCCTCATGTCTCATGGAAATGACTTAGCAGACAAAGCCACTAGAATCGTGGCTGCTGCTTTGTCCTCACAGGCAGAGGCTGCAAGAGAATTTCATGAATGCTTTCATGTGACACCTGAGACATTACACCACCGTTTTACTTTAACCAGGAAAGAATCTCGTGACATTGTCACCCAATGTCAAAACTGTTGTCAATTTTTACCTACTCCTCATGTAGGGGTAAATCCTCGTGGCGTCAGGACATTACAGGTCTGGCAAATGGATGTCAGTCATATTTCCTCCTTTGGGAGAAATCAATATTTACATGTTTCTATTGACACCTGCTCTGGTGTAATATTTGCCACACCTTTAACAGGTGAAAAAGTCTCTCATGTTATACAGCACTGCCTAGAAGCGTGGAGTGTGTGGGGCAAGCCCACAATTCTAAAAACGGATAATGGGCCAGCATATAATTCTACTTAATTTCAACAATTTTGTCATCAAATGGATGTCACTCATTTGACTGGCCTTCCTTATAATACTCAAGGACAAGGCATTGTGGAACGTGCCCACCCCAAACTCAAATCTTATAAAACAGAAAGGGGGAGTTGATGAGACTCTGACCTCAGTGCCAAGAGTAGCAGTATCTATGGCACTCTTTACACTTAATTTTTTGAATCTCGACGAGCAGGGACACTCTGCAGCTGAGCGACATAGCTCAGACCCTGATAGACCAAAAGAAATGGTCAAAGGGAAGGATGTTTTAACTGGTCAGTGGAAAGGCCCGGATCCTATCTTAATCAGATCCTGGGGAGCTGTTTGTTTTTTTTCACAGAGTGAAGACAACCCATTTTGGCTGCCGGAATGACTCATCCCCAGGATATTCATCAAGGATGGTGCAGAAGATGCTGACCTCCCGAGGACTGTTCCTGATCCTGACAATGCTGAACTTGTCTCAGGTTCCTAGTATAATGGGCCAGCAGAGATGGGCTATTCTCTCAACTTTCCCTAAACCAATGCCAGTTCGCTATGATGCTATAGTTTTTCCAAAATTCTTTACTACTGATAAAACAGTGGATTTGCCATATTTACCCTATGATCCCAACCCGAGCACCATTAGGAGAAAATCGCACTTTACTAGAACAGGGTTCTTTATGTTTTCGAATTAATGGACCAGGAAATTGTATCAACCTCACAGCCCAAGCTTTGGGGAAGTTTAATGAGCATAGAGGAGGTTGCGTGAGCACAACCCAAGATACTTCCAATGTAGAGATAACCTTTACAAATCGGACCTTTTGGCACGAGGTAAATTGGGTAAATGGTACATTTCTACCACCTAACTTTTCAGTCAAAAAACGTCCACACCAACCAAAAATAGCCCCTCATTGTAGTTTGGAAGATGAAGGGCTGATCCTGCCTTGGTCTGATTGTCAATCCTCCATCACTCATTGGGCAGATCAGAGTAAAACCTTTTCCTTTTCTCCCAACATGATAGATAACCCAGAGAAGGAATTTGTTATGAAAAAGGGACTTTTCATACAGGAAATTAGAATGCATCCCTTTCACAAGTGGGTGCTTTGTGGAGTCAATGGCAGTTGTACAGAACTCAATCCTTTGATCTTTATCCAGGGAGGAGCAGTTGGAAAGGCTTCTTTTACTGGCATCTCAAGATTTGCTCAGTATTGGGGAATACATGATGCCTCCCTGGACTCTTATGGATATAGTAATACCAGTGCAGAGATCACTGGGTTTAATAAAACTTTGGTAAACCAGATTAATTATCCATCTACCACAGTCTGTGTTTACCCCGCTTTCTTGTTTATTCTTTCAAATGATTCATTTGAAATCTGTTCCAATGATAATTGTTGGATTTCTCAATGTTGGGATGTAACAAAGAACACCCGTGCCATGGTGGCACGGATCCCACGTTGGATCCCTGTTCTGGTGGATACACCCTCCATCTTATCTATGTTTTGAAAAAAGAGAGATTTTGGCATTACTGCTGCCGTGATCATAGCAATTTCAGCCAGTGCAGCTGCTGCTACAGCTGCAGGGTATGCTATGGTTAGTGCGGTTCAATCAGGCACAAAATTAAATCAGCTTTCAGCAGATCTGGCTGATGCCATCACTGTCCAAACTTCTGCTAGTACCAAGTTAAAGGGAGGGCTGATGACTTTGAATCAGTGCCTTGACCTGGCGGAAGAACAGATAGGTGTTCTATACCAGATGGCCCAGTTGGGTTGTGAAAGAAAACTGGAAGCTCTGTGCATTACCAGTGTCCAATAAGAAATTTTACTTATGCAGCTAATTTGTCTAGACAGGTTTCTTTATATCTTGCAGGAAACTGGTCTGAAAGATTCTATGAGACCCTTGAGGTCCTTAGAGTGGCCGTTCTAAAGATCAACTCAACAAGAGTGGACCTGTCATTGACAGAGGTCCTCTCCTCCTGGATTTCATCTGCCTTTTCTTATTTTAAGGAATGGGTGGGGGTAGGTTTATTTGGCGTTGCCAACTGCTGTGGACTTGTGGTCATGCTCTGGTTGGTTTGCAAGCTCAGAACACAACAAACACGTGTCAAGGTTTTGATAACTCAAGCACTTGCTGCCATCAAGCAAGGGGACTTCCCTGAAATCTGGCTATATATGCTCAAAAATTAATTGACATTGGTGGCTGTCCTCTTTTATAGAGTTCGCCCTAGTTTATTTAGTAGTTAATGTCACATAGCACTGTGGTATCCAGGGACGGGCAACTTTCCTCATGCACAGATCAACCTAAGACACGAGGCCCGGTGGCGATAGGGTTACCCTATGACAGGAAAGGCTGTGACATTGGAGGAATGACCTAAGACAGGAGCCTCAGTGGATGGGCACAGTTACACAGGCCTAGACCAGCCTCAAGTTTTAATAAAATAAAAAAAGGAAGATGTGGAGAGCAGGTACGTACTGCGAGCAATCTCGTGCATGCCACCAGTAATCTCTGAGGAGAGCCGTGTGTGCTGCGAGCAATCGCCATTATAAGATGGCGCGGGCCTCCGCTGTGGCTAACTAGTAAAGAAGCCTTGTACGAAGGTGCGAGAGTGAATTCACTCCTAGTCACTCCCATTCTCGGGGTGAAATATTCAGGTGATGGGCAAGCAATGAATCAGGAGCTGTCATGCCATATCAGGTGCTGAAATGTCACGCTGCAGGTTATAAAAGCAGCGCCATTTTCCCGGTTCGGGATCTTCCTGATAAGCAAGCAATAAAGCTCTTGCTGTGGAAGATTCTAGTTTGTTGTATCTTTCTTGCCGGTCGAGCGGGACACAATAGTGAATAGCTTTTACCTCCCTGCTGTTGCTCTCCTAGTACTGACCAGAAACTGAGGTGCCATTTCCAGCAGACTGTGCTAGGACATAGTCATAGAACACATCTTCCTTCGAAAGCAGCTTCTAGGCTTCATTGGAAAAAACTTAAATCTGTGAATATTGGGAACAGAGTCTGTACATAGCTCAGTTGACAGAGTGACTGCCTAGCATTTAGCATGCCTAGGACTCAGTGATTAGTGCTGTCTTTACTTTATTGCCTTTGGTGGGTCTACTTATTATACTGTAATACACTTGGGATCATAGAAAGGGATATCATGATGACCTAAGACCAAGACTGTCAATGATGTTGGTTAGAGTCTTCTCTTGTATCCTCAGGCTAAAGAGACCTGATACCAGAGTGACTCACATTACTGAGAAACTCAAGTTTCTATTTCATTTCTTTTTAAGGCCTCTTAATTCAACGAGTCATTGCCATTACAAGGTGTAATCATCACACACTTTATCTCTTTTATCTAGGTGATTTCCCAGTGTTCTTTACTTGGTTCATCAGCTCTAGGATTCAATGCAAAATAGCAACCAATAGTATTAAAATCTTGGATAGAACAGATATATAACAGTAATTACTTTGCCTGAATATATTAGTACAAAATCTGACATAACTGAACAAATGGAAACTAGGCTTGTGTCATGAATTAGAGGGCCTAGATCTTTTTCACAGCAGGTTATGCACCCTTTAGGATCCTCTGTAGAAACAATGAGGTACAATGGTCACTGATCATTCTTAACAGAGAGGCCCTTCTCTACAGGTAACAGATTCCTAGATCCACATTAAGTTGATTCCTGCTAAGACGGTCTATAGTGTATGACCATGTTAAATTCATGCAGGAAGCTACTGAAAAACAAAGCATTGTTCCAATCAGCAACAGACAGGACACAGAGCTCTGAGTATACAGCCAAGGGGAAATTTAAGTCATAGGGGTTAGGCTAATATCCTCTGATCTAAATTGTTCTGATCATGTCTTAATAGCTATGTATCTTAGTACCTGAAAACTATTTCCCTACATTCATTTGCTTATTCATGATTGGAATATATATTGTACGCTTTCTCATTTCGTGGTATGTTAAATTTGGAACTTGGTATAAAACTGTTAATAATCCGAATGTGCAGTATTCAATTGCATTATATATGCCTTAAACACCATGAGAAGGAAGGAAATGAATATAATAAATCTTTTTTTTTTTTGCCATGTAATACAAACTTATTCAGAAAACCTACTGAAAGACCCCCGTGGGGAGTCCCTTCTCGGGCAAGCGCGCACCCAGTAGGACACTGAGACCGAACTCACTGTAATTATACAAGGCTTTAATGGCATACAAACACACAAACAACAAAGGTTCGCTCAAGTCAGAATGCTGAGGACGAAACTCATGCACTGCGCAAGGGGCAGGGGAGTTCAACCCCAGCCCAAACTTTTTACAGGCTTATAAAGGCAAAAACCACAAACCAAAAACAGGGGAGCCAAAAGAATTTGCGCCATTACACATAATTGGCTTATTTAAATGGCGGCAGGATGATTACAAATTAGCAGGGTAATATGTACCTGCTAAAATGGAGAAAGACACAAGGGCTTGGGACTTCTCGAGGTCAGCAGGACACCTGGTCAATGTATGATTTATGGGGTCTATAGGGAGGTGCCATCCTGCCAGATGGCCATTTGGTCCGCCCTGATAGCAGTGGCTAGTTCCTGCATTCTCTTTTTAATCTTTTATGGCCGGAAATTCTTAGCTACAGGGTGAGTTTGGCTGTGCCTGGACCCGCCTGGGTCTATTCTTCAGCCCTGAATTTCTTGAACTTACATACCACAATGCTATAAGACCCAAAATTATAAGTTTTTGCTGTTCATTACCCACTACTTTTAGTGGATAGCTCTAATCTTAGAACGACCTTTCTTCTTGTTGATATTGCTGTCTGAGGACCATGACTTGTATGGTGTTTATTTTATCTTTAACAAAAGCAACCAGCTTATTTAAAATACATGGCCCAAAAGAAAGCAGGAGGAAAAAAAAAATCAGAGGGCCTGCCAGGGTGGAATCAGTGTCGTAAAACAGGGAGACCTGTTAAACCAATTTTCATACCATCCTTAATACGCTTCTCTTTCTTTGCTTCATTTTTCTAACCTTTCTCTGAGCTTAGCCATGGAGTCCCTGATAAGACCAGAATGGTCTACATAAAAACAACACTCTTCTTTTAGTGCGGCACAGAGTCCACCTTCTTTGAGAAAAAGTAGATCTAGCCCCCTCCTGTTCTGTAGCGAGGTCAAAGATTCTTCAAGTTTGGTGATGGACTGCTCTAGTTCTCCTAGGTCTGCATCCATAGCGGTTGTGCAATTCATGAAAATAGTGGGGGGTCTGTATCAAGGCAGTTGTGCCTTTGCCGACCCCAGCTGCTGTTCCTAGACCCAAAAGCACTGCTAAGGTCATGGTAATGGGTTCCCTTTTATACCGGGTCCAGTGGTTGAATCCATTGACAAAAAACTGTCATCATGATACAGAAGCCTAGGAACACTCTGAACTAAACGACAATAATCTTTAGAAGTATTAAAAACAGATGTAAATACACAGGGAGTGAGTCCAGTGTTGCAAGCCCATACTGTGACTAAGGGAGGGACTAAGTACTGACCTCTATTATTGGAAGACTGGAGATGATGAGTCTGATTACAGAGTTACCGTTTGTCATGTGGGACTTGTTCCAGGCAAAGTCCATTTCCCGAGACAGCTGCTAATGTTAGTTTTCTGTTTTCTCCCCAAGGACACTGAGAATTGTCCTTAGCCTTATTGTTTGTCTTGACTTGAGCAACTCCCTCATAATATGAGGGATTGGAGGCATAACACAGCCAACAAGACTTAGTGATGTTGGGATTGGTACAATTGCGTACCAAAAAGCCCCCTGTACCAGATTAAACAGACGGTTTTCAGTATCTGGGGGAGTAGGGGCAATGAAAGTTTCAGGTCTGAGGAAGGGGTATAGACTTCTGTTGGAATAGCTGGAAAAACTAGGGTAGGTCCGGGAAAAGTAGGTCTGGGAAGGGGCATTGGAGGTTTTTTAACAAGAACGGGGGTAGGTCCTACTGCCTGGGTTGGGGGACACTTCATCTTTAGCCGAATCTTAAATGTGAATCCAGGGCCTGTCCCTGTCACATAAAATGTTAGGCCCCACAGTCTTCCCCTTATCCAATCTTTTTTGTCTCTTTTGCTTTTTGAGTAAAAGTGATGTTTAAGGAATCATGGCCCTTATTTCATCTGGATACTATAATAATATCAAGCTAGAGGAAGGGTCCCAATGAGTGGTACCAGTGGTTTCACATCTCCACTGACTACAGAAGATGCCCTCTATTCCCCCACACCAGCGAGCCTCTTTTTTATTTGCCCTATCCCTGGGACAGACATAAAAGGGCTCCTGACAAAGTCTCCTCTGTTGAGACCTGCTACTACAGCCTGGTATATCTGCAATGTACTTTCCTTGGGAACTTAACCCCTGGTGATATGGCTGCTTGTGATAGATTACCTCATCTTGGGGCACCGTTTCATGTGACTCTTCAGGGATATCCCAGGCATCTAATCCATCTATCAGGGCACAGATTTCAGGAAACAGAGGGGGACACCATGTATAAGGGGGGGGGCCTTTGAAGTACTCCATACAGTATCTCCAGCTTAAGAGATGGCCTCCCATGTCAGGGTCATAAGAGTGTGAGGATTATTACCCAAGGTTGGGGTACAGCGAAGGCACAGTTTAAGAGAATTATCAGTAGCGGCCACTGTCCAATTTTCTCTGAGGTCGTCTTCATCCTGGTTGGGTGCCTTTTTTTTATGTGGGATGCGTGGATCCAGGCAGCGATCCTGTCTATCTTTGCGACCTTGGTGCTGGTCAGCAGCACTAGATAAGGTCCCTTCCACCGTGGCTCAAGCATGCCAGCTCTATGTTGTCAGACCAGAACTGAGTCCCCGACCTGGAACCTGTGGGGCACTGCACTGCTCCCTGGTGTGTATGCTTCTTTAATCTGGTCCCAGATATGTGTTCTGACAACTTCTAAGGCCTTTAAATGGGTAAACAGAGAAGAGGGTGAGGAAGAGTCAGCACTGGAATTCAATATCCCATCAGACTTGGTCAAGGGGGGTGGTCCCCCATGTAGAATTTCATAAGGAGTAATGCCGAAACACCCAGGTGTGTTTCGGGCCCTAAGGAGCACAAAGGGAAGGAGGGTCACCCAGTCTTTACCACTGGTCTCAAAAGCTAATTTAGTTAGGGTTTCTTTTAGAGTCCTGTTCATTCCTTCTACCTCTACTGATCTCTGGGGTTTATAAGCACAATATAACTTCCAATTGTTCCCCAAATGTGTGGCTAATTCCTGACTTACCTGGGCAACAAATGCAGGCCCATTATCCAAGCATATTACACTGGGGATCCCAAACCAGGGTAGGATCTCTTCAACGATCTCCTTGGTCAACACCTGAGCAGTTTCAGACTTGGTGGGGAAGGCTTCTACCCATCCTGAGAAAGTGTCTATGAAAACTAGTAACTACTTATTACCATATTTTCCTGGTTTGATCTCAGTGAAGTCTACTTCCCAGTAAACTCCAGGTCTATCCCCCAGTTGTCGTTTTCCTTGTTCATTAAAGGGGCCTGCAGCATTAATTAGGCAACACATTAGCAGGATTTAGTTACTTGTTCGTCTAGTAGCCTGAGCACATAATAGTTTGAGGACTGGATTAAATCACACAATTTCTTTGCTCCCTGATGTGTCAGGGGATGGATGCGTTTTACATATGCCTTTCCTTCTCTATAGGGCAAAATAATTTTTCCTTCTTTTGTTCTTGCTATCCCATGGTAGCTAAATCCTTTGGACTTCCCTTGTTCTTCAAGATCTTCAATCACCTCATAATCTTTGGAGGTGTATTCAAAACTGATCTCTGGGGTCCCTTTTGGTTCTTCTATACTCTCTACAGGCAGCGCAGGGATGCCTTGTACCACCTGTTTGGCCACCCAACCTGCCATCTGATTTCCCTGGGCTACAGCACCTTGCCCCTTTTGATGGCCAAGGCAGAGGATGATGGCCACTTTCTTGGGCATGTGTATAGCCTCTAGGAGGGCCAAGATTTCTTCTTTATTTTTGATTTCCTTGCCTGCCGAAGTAAGTAGCCCCCTTTGTCTATAGATGGCCCCATGAATGAATGTGAGCTGTGGCAAAAGCATAGTGGCTGTCAGTGTAAATATTGATTGCCTTACCTTCTGCCAGCCGCAGAGCTTTAGTTAGCGTCAGGAGCTCAGCCTTCTGAGCCGAAGTTCCTTCTGGAAGTCAACTTGCCCAAATTACATGTTTTCTGTCAACCACTGCCTCTCCTGCTCTTTATTTTCCCTCCACCACAAAGCTGCTACCATCTGTATACCTGTCAGGCACACCTGGCCAAGTTTGGTCAGTCAGATCCTTTCTCGATCCAGTTTCTTCATCCAGGATATCAGCACATTGGTGTACCCAGGTAGAGTCATCCGTCTTGGGGAGAAGGGTGGTAGGATTGTGGATGGCAGGTAGGGCAAAAGTCACTCGGTCATTTAGCAACAGGCTCTGGTAGTGGGTCATCCGGGCATTTGTCATCCAATGGTCAGGGGGCTGTCATACAATACTCTTTAAAGCATGGGGAGTGATTACACTCACATGCTGACCTAGAGTAAGCTTGCCAGTATCTTTAACAAGTAGGGCTACTGCAGCGATGGCTTTTAGGCAGGAGGGCTATTCACTGGCAACTGGGTCCAATTTTTTAGACAGGTAGGCCACTGGCCTCTTCCAGGGCCCCAGAGTCTGAGTCAGGACTCTGCGGGCTACTCCAGCTGGCTCATCAACGTATATGGTGAAAGGCTTAGTCAAATCTGGCAGGGCCAAAGCCTGGGCTGCAAGCAGAGCAGTCTTTATGCTGTTAAAGGCTTTTTGATGTTCCTCTGTGCAGGTGAACGGGACTTTTTCTTTAGTGAGTGGGTACAGAGGTGCCGCCAACATTGTGGACCCTGGTATTCAGAGTCTACAAAAGCCTGCAGTTCCCAGAAACTCACGTGCTTGTCACAGAGTGGTGGGGGTTGGGATCTGCATCACAGTCTTCTTTTGAGCTTCGGTGAACCACTGCTTTCCTTCTCGGAGGGAGTATCCTAGGTAGGTCAAGTCCATATGGCATAGCTGAGCTTTCTTAGTGGTACACCAATTCACTTTTTTCATTTACAAGCTTCTTGATCCTGTCAAGGCACAGTTCCTGGGTTGAAGCTGAAAGGATTAAATCATCTCCATACTCCAGGAGAGAAATTTGGAGGTTCTGTTCCCTAAAGGGCATAAGGTTGTGGTGGACCACTTCATCAAAAAAAGTGGGTGAATTTTTGAACCTCTGTGGCAGCCTAGTCAAGATTAGCTGACCCGTATATCCTCCTTCAGGGACTCGCCACTCAAAAGCACACAGAAGTTGACTGCTCAGGTGTAATCTGAGACAGAAAAAGGCATCTTTCAAATCCAGGACAGTGTACCAGGACCATTCAGGTAGTAAGGAACTCAGCAAGTTGTGAGGGTTGGGCACAGTTGAGTGAATGTCCTGTACCCGCTTATTGACTTTTCTTAAGTCCTGGACAGGCAGATAGTCATTTGTCCCATGTTTACACACTGGCAGGAAGGGGGTATTCCAATTGGACTGGCACGGGACCAATATACCCTGTTATAGCAGTCTCTGGATATGTGGTCGAATGCCGTTTTTAGCCCCTTGACTCATGGGGTATTGCCTGACTGAAACGGGTTTGGCAGCCATTTTTAGCTCGACTATGTTGGGTGGCACTTGCCTAGCTAATTCCATCCCAGCCTGCTCTGCCCAAACCTCTGGAAAACTTGTCAATCATTCTTTTAAGGGTAAAGTCTCAGATTTCTGTTCGTGGAGGTGATATTCTTCTTCTAAATTTAAAACTAAGCATGCCACTGGATTCTTCTTCCATGATACCTCAGGTCCGTCAGAAGTAAACTGGACTTGTGCTTTCAATTTTTTCCAAAGTTCCCAGCCTAGCAGGGGTACTGGGCACTCAGGTATCACAAGAAAAGAATGTGTCACTTTATTTTTTCCTATGTCTAAAATCCTTTTGGTTGTCCAGGGATAAAGCTTGCTACCAGTGGCTCCCATAACTAAAATCTTCTTTGATCCTAATTGTCCTAAAGGTTCAGTCAAGACTGAATATTCAGCTCCTGTGTCTATTAGAAAATTAACGGGGGTCCCCTCCACAGAGTGAGTTACCCTAGGCTTGGGGAGGGGGACCGAGCCCCGACTTCCCTTGTCTTCTTCAAGGGCAGATACTTTGGGGCCCCTCTGCTTCTTCTTTGGGCAGTCTCTGGCCCAATATTCTTTTTTCTTGCAGTATGTGCATTGGTCTTCTCAAGTGGAGGTCTCTGTTCTCCTGGGGGTCTTCTTGCCCTGTTGCGCAGGTTCCCTGACTGACCCTTCTCTGAACTTTCTCCACCTACCACTGCGGCCAAAATCTTAGTCAAGTTCCTATCCTGCTGGCGTTCATGCCGGATTTCTTTTTCCTCTACCTCTTTCTTTTCTCTCTCTTGCTTTTCTTCCTCAGTCTCTCTCTTGTGGTATACTTTCTCAGCTTCTTTTACTAAATCTTGCAGAGTATAATCTTGGAGACCCTCTAACCTCTGTAACTTTCTCTTAATATAAGAGGCAGACTGACCAATAAAAGCTATGGCTACAGCTGCCTGCTGTCCCTGCTAAGAGGGATCAAATGGGGCTATCTCCTATAAGACTCCATTAGTCGTGCTAAGAAAACGGAGGGCAGCTCCATTGAACCCTGAAGGACTTCTCTTACCTTGGCCAAATTGGTGGGTAACCCTGCAGCCCGCTCTATCCCTGCCACTAGAGTCCATCAGTAGACTGTGAGACGCTCCCTATCTTTCACAGTATTGAACTCTCAGGCAGAACGGGCCAAGGGGAAAGCTGCATTTATAAGGTTGGGGAGATTAGTGGGGGTCCCATCTGGTCTTGGGACTTTTTTGCTGGCTTCTAGCAGGATCCTCTCTCTCTCTTCAGTTCTAAAGGGGACCTGCAAAAGTTGCTGGCAGTCATCCCAAGTGGGCTGGTAGGAGAACATTAGGAACTCAAGGAGTCCTGTTAAGCCTGAGGGATTCTATGAGAAAGAGGAGTGATTAGTTATACATATCTGTTATACATATCTGCCAACATATCTATCAATGAAAATGGCCAGTACTGCAATGGGACTAACTGCCCCGGGGCATGGGAAGGTCCTCCTACATAAGCTCTTAAAGGCAAAGCAACAGTGGATCTGGTTTAGATTCACTTCTCTCTGAACTATGGCCTTTGCAGCTAGGAGTCCCTCCCAACGGTCCTGTCACAGAGGCCACCCTGGGGTCTGCTGGGGTGGGCAGTTGTGAGGGATCAGGATTAGAAGTTCTTTGGGGGTAAGGGGGTGGGAAGGAGTCAATGAAAAAGGCATCATCAATTTCAGGATAGATCCTCAGGGGGGCCGATGGAACGTGCTCTGGCAGACCCGCATGCATCATTTTCGGTTTCATGGCTACTGCCACCATCGCTGCCTCAGCTCCGGAAGTCCAGGAACCCAGTCAGGGTGGCAGATTTTGTACCAGATCCTGCCACACAATTATATAAGGTACCGGATCAGGATGCCCTCCTGCAGTCTGAAAAATAACTTGACACCTAGAATAACAGGCAGGCTAAAATTTCCCTGCGAAGGCCAGCCCACACCAAAAGCTGGCCATTTAGAGGAGCAAAAAGTTTGCCAAGGTCCCTTCTTGACATCAAAGAAAAGATTTTTGGACCTAGTCATAACGTCTGTTCAATGGTTCTGAGTAAGTGTTAGTGGGGTCGTCACAGTCTTTCCCATGTTAAGCTCTGTCACACACATGTTAAAAACGATTACAAAGGCTACAAGACACAAAAGCAAAACCGGTTGCCTACTCTGTGTCAACCAGAGTTCCTGAAAAGAATCAGACGGCCTAGTAACAGGTCTCAGAAACAGATCGTCAAGGAGAAAATTTATCCCTGACTTTTCCCGAGGAGGTTCACTAGGCATCCCTGGCCCTCCCCCTGACTTCCCTGAAAGTCTCCCAGGGCGAACAAATGGTGGACACCTAGACACATCTGTCCTTATCCACTTTGCTCTCCCTTCGAAGCACTGTCTCATAAGAGAGTTTGCAAAACTGAAACTGTGATCTCACAAGATTTTCAGACAGAATATAGAGACAAAACCAAGACAAGATAGAGGGCCTTACCTCCAAGTGGGTCTAGGACCCCTGGGTGGTCACGCATCTCCCAGCCAATGCACCACATGAAAGACCCCTTCAGTGAGTCCCTCTTCAGGGAGGTGCGCACCCAGTAGGACACTGAAGCGGAACTCGCTGTAACTATACAAGTTTAATCTCACACAAACACACAAACAAAAAAGGAGCGCCCAAGCCAGCATGCTGGGGTCGAATCTCATGCACTGCGCAGGGGGCAGGGAAGTTCAACCCCGGCCCAAACTTTTTACAGGCATATAAAGGCAAAAACCACAAACCAAAAACAGGGGAGCCAAAAGAATTTGGGCCATTACACATGATAGGCTTATTTAAATGTTGGCGGGATGATTACAAATTAGCAGGGTAATATGTGCATGCTAAGGTGTAGGGAGGCACAAGGGCTTGGGACTTCTCGAGGTCAGCAGGACACCTGGTCAATGTATGATTTATGGGGATCTATAGGGAGGTGCCATCCTGCCAGATGGCCATTTGGTCTGCCCTGATAGCAGTGGCTAGTTCCTGCATTCTCTTTTTTTATCTTTTATGGCTGGACATTCTTAGCTACAGGGTGGGTTTGGCTGTGCCTGGACCCGCCTTGGTCTATTCTTCAGCCCTGTATTTCTTGAACTTACATACCACAATGCTATAAGACCCAAAATTATAAGTTTTTGCTCTTCATTACAACATCCAAGATTTTACCTCTTAATCAGATCTCTAACTTTTTAGCTCCAAGTTAATTTGGGTTTTGCAATTTTCACAGGGTGTCTGACAATCTCAAACACTACAGCCTGCTGCTGTTCTTCAACAATTTTCTGACTGGCAACCAAGCTCCTGCTGTTTCTATCAAAGAATGTCCCACCCATTCCTCTTGTTCAAAAGTGCGGCTGGACAGGCACTCTCAGGCCAAGGAGACCTCAGTAAACTTTATCTGAACATTCAGGTGCTCTCAAGCACTCCTTTGTTGAGCCATGCCAAGGCTTTGAAAAAGAAACAGCCCAGTGGATAAAAGTCATTTCATTTGTACCTGGCTGTCCACTTTGAACAAATGAGCAATAATTCTGTTTTTGTGAAATATAACAGGTAATGAATATTTTAGTTTCAGTCAGTGGAAACTAACGGCTGTTCCCATTAACTCTTTCACACCAATTAACATTTTTGCTTCACGGTTCCTTTAACATTTTCGATTTCCACAGTATTCACACCAGGATGAATACTGAGACATTACGACCAGGGACATCATTAGAGCAAAGGTAAACAAATCTCTCTCAACATATGTCCTTTCACAATGGAAACAGACCAGAGACCATGGGGATGCAAAACTCTGAATAGTTTATAAAGGACCCTGTAGATATCTGTTCTTGTATATTGAGGGGTGTGTTTAAGTGGAAAAAACTTACAGCTGTCATTTGAGAATAACACATATAAACCACAAGTGTTTTTTTTAAATGAGAAATGTTGACAATTATGGTTCTTATACATAGGGAATATCTGGATTAAGAACTAGTCCTTACCCAGACTTCACACTTCCTCTGACCCTGACTCTGTACCTTCCAGGCTAAGAATAATCTTGATGGCCTGATTTCCCCAGTAACAGGCTATCCAGCAGAAAAGAACAACAAACTTCTCAAGATTCAACCAGTATACTAAGACATGGTTCATGTCTAATTGTTTACACAGACAGGCAGAATACAGTACCACTACCAAGATTTGGGAATAAGAAGCCAGTGTCTATGAAAATCAAAGAAACCTTCTGCAGCATCATGATCAGGAGCAGTGGAAACTGCAAGCTTTGTGGCTGCAGTGGTGAATAATTCTTCACCTGACAGCTCATCCCAGATTTATCACACTAACCTCACAGGCCACTGTGAAGAATACAAACACTTTGGATGTGGACAGCTTAAGACAGAATGCTACCCAACAGGATGCCTTACATAGGCTCTATATGGTAAGGTTGCTACAGAAAGTTAGAAGTGTCTGAAGGCATTACTTGGGAACTGTGATGAGGACATCTTCTAAAGAAGTATTGTGAGACAGAAAATTAAAAAAAATGTTGATGTCTGCTTAGAAAGGGGTTTAATCTCAGGATTTGGTGATAAAATCCAGTAGATTTGAATTCAGGACTGAACTGCACAAGAAGGCCCAGAATTGCTAGGACTATACAGAAAAATCCATTTCCAGATAAGTTAAACAGAAAAAAAGGAGAGGAATGAAATGAAAAAGAAGAATGTCAGTGTCCTGATGTTAAATCCTGTATTTGTGAGCAATAATCAACAAACTTTGAAAGGAATAATGCAACAACGTGAAAAAAAATGGACACACCATTTAAAATATCTTACATAAATCAGTAAAAAAACATTAAAAATATCTCACTAAAAATGGCAATATTTGCAGGGTGTTGGTGGTGCACAGCTTTAATCCCAGCACGTGGGAGGCAGACGTAGGCAGATTTCTGAGTACAAGGCCAGCATGGTCTACAGAGTGAGTTCCAGGACAGCCAGGGGCATATAGAGAATTCCTGTCTCGAAAAAATCCAAAAATCAGACCATACACACAAATAAGAAAACAAACAAACAAACAAAAACAAAAAACAAAACACACACACAACACACACAAAACAGAAATACAGCAACATAAGGCAATATTCCCTTTCTGTTTTGTCTTGTGGTTTTCTTTTTTAAATGTGTTATTGCATCTCAGAGATGCCTCCTCCTTTATAAATACTGACATCACAAACACATCATAGATATGAACTTGCATCATCGCCACAGGTGTTTTACAACTCCTACTTCAGTGACACAAGGGACTCCACACACATACTCCTTCCATAGAGTAAATGTATCCAATATCATACAGATTATTCAAAACAATGGAAATATCTTCAAATTATCTCAACACTTATGCCCAGTGATCGGGTGTCTCAGCTTGAGGCTCCCAATGATCAATTGTTTATAAGTACTAGCTTGTAAAACTGTAAATGAGTTGTCTATCTGGAACCCTTTATAAGATCCTGTCCTCAGCAAGGATCCTGTTCAAAGCCATTAGCCACTTTTTTTTTAATGTGCACATTTAATGGGATAAAGTAATGAGACTTTTCCTAATTGTAGAAACGACCTAGTCTCTTTATTTTCCCCCACATTTTTTATTACATATGTTCTTCTTTTACCTTTCAAATTCTATCCCAAAAGTCCCCTATATCTCCTGCCCCCTGCTCACCTACCCACTCACTCCCACTTCTTGGCCTTGGCATTCCCCTGAACTGTGGAATATAAATTTTGCTAGACCAAGGGCCTCTCTTCCCAATGATAGCTGACTAGGTAATCTTCTGCTACATATGCAGCTAGAGGAAAAAGTTCTGTGGGTACTGGTTAGTTCATATTGTTGTTCAACCTATAGGGTTGCAGACCCCTTCAGTTTTTGGGTACTTTCTTTAGCTCCTATATTGGGGGCCCTGTATTCCATCCTATAGATGACTGTGAGCACCCACTTCAGTATTTGCAAGGCACACTATTTCATACACCAGCAAGATTTTACTTAAGGGACGCTGATATAGTTGTCTCCTGTGGTGTTTTGCCCTCAGTCACTTCTATGCTTCATAAGAAAGAAAGCTCTAGTTGTGTGCCATGCAGATCGTGTAGAGGGCTGTCAATATCCCCTCTCCTCCAGCAAAGCCTCACAAACAGTCACAACGATTGTCTTCCAGGACAACTTTGAGTGCCTAAGATAAGGATCAAAGCACCTCTGCTTGCTCCAATGTCTAAATGTCACTGTAGATTAAGAAATTCCCTAGCAAGACCCTAAGATTCACAGTCCAGGACCATTTCAGCAACCCATTACTTTTCTAGGTTCCAAACTTGTTGCAATTCTACAGACCTATACATTGTACCCTTAGAGCCCTTCTCAAGAGCAGGCAGCAACTGCTCCAAATGCTTTCTCCAAATGCAGCTAAACAGAAACAACCTACAGAGGCAGGTGATCTGCTCCTGGTTCGACCAAGGTGACTTTGCCTTTGTGTGGGGTGGTGGTGGGAGTTTACCTGCTGTGAGACCCTTTTCCTGTAGTTGTGCTCATCCACCAAAGCACTTGGAACGACAAGGAAAGAGTTCCTCATTCAAAATCCCTCCTCCTGCCTGTGGTGTTTGTGTTTCTAAGGAGTGGTAAATTGGATCTATTTGGGGGGTTCTTTGTGTCTTTGTGAGTCCACACACAGTGATTCATCTCTCCTATACTACCTTTCCCAGAAAAATTAGAATCATAGTCTACACATCATTTCTTTTATTTTATAAACTTTGATGGTGGGTATGGTTGTTTGTGTACATGTCATTTTGCTTGGATACTTCATGTGTAAAATACCTGCAGAGGCAAGAAGACTGCTGCTGGAAATGGAGGAAGTGAGAAAGAGAAAGGAAGAGGGGGACTATTAATACATTTTAAAGCTTTCTAGTTAAATCCGCTCTTCAAGATAAACAATTGAAAGTGTAATTAGTCGCTGGCCTTGTTATATTAATACTGACTATAACAGTAAAGCATTTGAAATGTTTTGTAAACAATTTATTAATTTATCTAATACATGGTAATGTGGAACTTTAAAAAACTCTTCTTTTTAAAAAAAACAAAGGACAAGATAAATTATATCCCGATGCACATTATTTAAATCACACTTTAAGAACTTTGAAATTTGGATGTCAAAGAACTTAAAAATGCCTGATAGTATCTTAAATAGGAGACATAATCATGTCTAGGTCAAATGAAAAAAATCTACTTATTGGTATATGGCTTGATCCTAAGTAGCTACTTTATAGGGAAAGGGACAAGAATAGGTTCTCTTCACAGAATGCTGCATATATATGAAGGCTAATTTTTGTGACAAACTAACAAGTGTGTTTGCTTAGTGCCCTGACTGTAGTGACAAGAAAGCTGAATTGGGTATATGTTTTTGACCTACCTTTGTTTATCATTTTCCCAGTTTGGACAAGCTAAGATGCTTTACTTCAAGGTTTTTAAGAATTATGGGATATAGAACAGTAGAGACTGTGTAATCTGATTTAGAAAGATTAGTCTCAAGATAGAGTTATAGTGATTCATCTTCTAACTTCACTGTGACCAGGTATCCTAATTCAATATTGGACTGGTCTATTAATAATTCCAGTATTAGAAGAATTAGGGAAGATAGCTAAAATCTTAATTAGCTAGCAAATATAATTTGGAGGACAGCCTCCACTCCCAGAGAGGCTGCAGCCTTTCTGCAATTCTCAAAGCCACCTCCTCACACCAGAATCTCTAAGACTAAGCTTGATCATTGCTAATTTGTAACTGAATGGGGTACCTGGACTTCTCCAAAGAAACTTTCATACTGTTGCTTATCACTGTCCCACCTTTGTTTCTCAAGCAGGTCATCCAAGTCCTTCAGCCTTACTGT
Source organism: Mus musculus (assembly GCF_000001635.26). Lineage (NCBI taxonomy): Eukaryota > Metazoa > Chordata > Mammalia > Rodentia > Muridae > Mus > Mus musculus. The sequence goes on from NT_187063.1 coordinate 130,385, forward strand.
AGCAGATGTACAGCCTTGCCTCCAACAGTGAAGGTGGCAGTTATTGATCTTCATTCTAGTACATATTATGACTTTGGTCTGAATTGGGAATAAGGTGTCATAATGAGGGCTGGACATTCAATGACAGACATCCAGATCTCAGAACCATACCAATCTAAGACAGAGGTACATGCCAAAATCCATGACTGTTGATAACACAACACAGAGCCATGTTTTGTGTGATATATAACACAAACTAGTTGCACGTAGCATCCATAATGGAATTTGATGCTTCAGGAAGATCTAAGATTTCCTAAGGGAGGTGTGGCCTGCAGTCACCATAACTCCCAGGCAAGACTATAGAGCATAAATACATTTTATGCCTCTGTTTAGCACTTTTTAAAATATTATTAACGGGGGGGAGTATAACCTCCTCCAACCTATGCAGGTTCAGACCTTATGCCATTGAGGCAGGGCCACCTGCAGTGCAGCTCCTCAGCTAGTTTCCTTTGATGTGAAACTACCTGCCATCTGCCATGAGGCCAAATTGGTTCTCCAAGATTTTCTGTAGTTAACTGCAATCTGTGAATTTGGTGACTTAGTGCTAAAAGGCTGTGCTGACAACTTGGTGTCAGGAAAGCAAGAAACTTGGCATGGCAGAGAATGGGTTTCCCCCTTTATAAGTGAAAACTTTTATTAAATATTTGAGCCTAGATCAGAAAATTGTCTTGGCTCCATTTTTCTCTCACCTATATAGTTCCCCTCTCTTTTCAGCCTCTGTTTGCCTCCCAGGTGAAACACAGTTCAAGTTAGGTAAGGCCTGGTTTCCAACAGTTTTGGTCCTGATCTTTATCACATTGAACACAAGACAGAATTTTACACTAACACTAAAGATATCTGCCTGTGCTTAAAATTCTGATTACAAAACACTTCCTTTAGAAGAGTGGAGTGGTTGATGAACACAAGACACTTACTTAGCAATAGTTGGCCTATGAATTTTGAATAAATTTCTTATTATGTGGAAGATTCAAATTGAATTAAATAGTTTTAAACAAGCTAGGAAGGAAGTAGACATGAAGGAAAAAAATTCTACAGTAGATCAGTACTAAAACTGAAATAATCTGAGGGTTATCTGTGTGCTAGTGGGGAGGCTAGAGGGAGAGGGAGATGGAGAGGGAGAGGGACAGGGACAGGGACAGGGAGAGGGAGAGAGACAGGGACAGGGAGAGGGACTAGGACAGGGACAGGGATAGGGACAAGGAAAGGGGAAAGAAGGAGGAGGCAGAGGTAGAGCAGAGGCAGAAATGGAGGTGGAGGTGGAGGCAGTGGCAGACTGAGGACCTAGAATTGCAAGCCACAGAAAGGAGTGTAATTGAGGCATTGTCTCCATAACAACTGAAAGCAACATAACCTAAGGGCATCTGTCAATTTCCTGGACAACTATTCACAAAGCTAATCTTTCAAATTCTAACCAAAATTTTCATAGAATGAGAAGATTGGGATTTCGAAATCAGGTGAACATATTTCTTATTATTCATTAGTATTTTTTACTTAAACTAGCAAAATATATGTATTCATTTTTTTTAATTTCTAATGTATTTCATTATTATTATTATTTTTATTATTATTATTATTATCATTATTTTTGTTATTTTTATTACTAAAAATCAGTTTTTCAGTACAGTTCTTATTTTCCTCCTGGTTCAATTTGGTTAGAATAGTCTCTAATTTTCTCTCATTAATTAAATAGGTTGTAACTTCTTTTGCTTTTATGTTGTGAATATAAGTTATGATTGTTAAAAGCCTGTTAAATATACATGATATTTTCTAAAGCTAAAATTCATATATGTTAAAACTGTATTTAAAATCTATTTGTAATATTAACCATGGTAGAAGCAAAAAATAATCTCAAACAAAGTCCTGTATGAAAGGAAGAAGTGACCAGTTCCTCATTAGGCAGTGACCATTCCATCTCCACAGGAGAATATGCAGTGTAACTGTGGCTTCATAGAATGAATTGGGTAGTGTTACTTCTGTTTCTAATTTGTGGAACACTTTCATGAGAATTGGTATTAGTTCTTCTTTGATGGTCTGATAGAATTCTGCACTACAGCCATCTAGTCCCAGGGTTGTTTTGGTGGGAGATTATCATGATTGGTTCTATTTCTTAAGGTGTTAAGGTGCTGTTTAGATGGTTTATTTTATGAATTTGGTATATGTCTAGATAATTGCATATTTCACTCGTCTTTCGCAGCGTTTTTTTAAAATTATTCATTACTTAACTATGAAGTTTATTCATTTCAAGTTTTTTTTTTCCAGGCTGCATTCCATGGAATATCTTTGGCTGAACTGGAATTTGCTCTATAGACGAGACTGACAAGGAATTTAGAGATTTTCCTGCCTCAGCATAATAAGTCCTGGGATTAAATGTGTGTTTGCCCCCATTCCCTGGCACCTAGGAATTAATTTTGAAGACTACTTACATACCTTCATATAGTTCAAACCTTATAATATTACAAAATGGAAGCCTATCACAGTGATTCCTGCTTTTAACCAGAGGACTATGGGTCTTTTGAAATCATATCTCTTTTGACTTCTAAGAAAGCCATACATACATAGCCAATTTGAGGCCAGCCAGTGCTAATCAATACAATTTGGCCAAAATGGAAAGAAAAAAAAAAACACAAAGTGAAAGTGCCTTTCTTATTTTAAGAATGGGCTACATTATAATAACACACACACTCAATCACATTCAGACTCACAGAAACAGACAGACACACACAGAAACACACACAGACACAATCAGACAGAAACAGAGAGTGAGACAGAGAGAGAGAGAAAGAGAGAGAGAGAGAGAGAGAGAGAGAGAGAGAGAGAGAGAGAGAGAGAGAGAGAGAGAGAGAGAGAGAGAGAGAGATCCACAGTGTTGGTGTTGGGAATCATAGCCACCACCTATTTGGTAGCAGCAACTTTGTGTAACAGATAAGTCATCTTTTTAGATATTGGCTCTAATTTTGAATTGGCCAAGAAAAACCTGATACTATGCAGTCTGGAGCTGACATTTGGATTTCATAGGATCCCTGAAAATGGTTTCTGAGCAAGAGAACATAAAGTTTAATCATTCCTTGTGCATCTCACATATCTTCTGCCCAGTCTCCAATTGAGACACACAGAATTTACTGTTGGGGATTTGATAAAGGGGGTTTATTTTTGACAAGAAGCCCCTGAAGGATTACACAAATACAGTTGAAACAACCTTAGTACATGTCAGAGTGTGGTACCTCCCTTCTTTATGCTTCTCAGTGCAGCTTCATTTAGTGTGTTCATTTAGTCCTGGTCAGAACACACAACAGAGCAGAAACAAACATTCTTTTCAATTTTTACACACCTTCTAATTTTTTCTTGTTTTTGTTGTGTATCTTGACAGACCCTTGCAAGCATTAATTTATTCTTAGATAAATTTGGACATTTTGAGTAATGTTCTCTTCCTACACCTTCCTTCTCTCTCCAGAAATGTGGAGAACTTTACATGACTCAGAGTATAAGATCATTGGCTGCTCTTGCAGAGGGTCTGGGATTCAATTCCCAGTGATCATCCTGTGTGTCACAGCCACATGTAAGTCCTGTTCCAGGGGACCTGATACAAGCTAACTTAGGACCTCCATGTAATCCAGGAATGTTCACATCCAACAAATACACTCCTTCAGGTAAAAATGTCCATCCAATAGAAATAATGAAAAGTATGCTGTTTACCAATTGTCATGTAGAACTTGATTTCCAAATGAACACAAATATTATCAAGAGCAGACTTTAAAGTATGCATGTAGGTCAACCATTGTGATATGTTTGGTACTTATTTTTTCTTTCTTTTCTGTTTTGCATCCCCTAGGACCTCGCATACCTATGACTTGGAGGAAAGTAATCCAGAGTTCTTCCATAGTCTCTGCTTCAGTTTCGGCCTCTACTTACCAGCTCTGAATCAAGTTCTGTCCTGACTTTCCTAGGTCATGCAATTTACAAGCTGAGACTTGTAAACAGAAAGAAACCATTACCTCCTTTTGTAGTTTTGGGCCCCGATCTTTATCACATTGAAATCAAGACAGGCTTGCATACTTACACTTATGCTATCTGCCTGTGCTTAAACTACTGGTTACAAACAGTTTGTTCAGAACAGTGGAGTGACTGTTCAATGCCAGACAGTTACCTAGACATTGTTGCCCTATGAATTTGGGTTACATCTCTCATTATACTGAAGATTCAAATTCAATCAAATGGTTTTAGTACAAGGTAGAGAGGCAACTTAATGTTCATAGAAAACCAATTCCACAGTAGATCAATTCTAAAACTAAACTAATCTGTATGTTATCTCAGCACTAATAAGTAGCAGTGGGACAATCAAAGGCATAGGAAGGTGCAGAGGCAGAGGTTCAGATACAGGCTGAGGTAGAGAATGTAGAGGCAGAAAAAGAAGGAGAGGCAGAGTCACAAGGACAGTCATAGGAAGATTCAGAATCAGAGAATGAGTCAGAATTTTGTGGTGTGCATGTACCTGGTGTGTGTCTTTGTAATTCTTGGACATTTTAGGAAGTTACATTAATTCAAGTCCTGAGAGGTGGGGTGATTGGTTACGACAAAGCTATCAGATTGCAACAAGTATACCAAGACATGGTTTCTGTCTAATTGGCCACCCAGACATTTATATACTTATAGGAGTACTTATAAAAATAGAGATTCCAAGATAATGGCTTTCTTTCTACTGATAAGCCTGCCTCCCCGAGTCTCAGCATAAACGTTAATTATGATTCATTAGAAAAGAGCACACACAAGACTGCAGAATCTCAGCCAATACTATTGAGAACACTTTTTTTTTTTAAAATCACAAAACCCTCACACAACATTTTAAAAATCCTTTACTGGATTCATCTTCTAAGTATACACTATATGTTATATTTAGTGTATCATAAAATACTAAAGAGGAGTATCTACTTATGCACACTGAAAGTGTACTTCAAACAGAAAGCATTAATACTGTTACTCCATAGATGAAACATGTTTATGAAGTAACACTAAGGGAGATTTACACACAATATTTGCATTTCATATGAGGTCCCCAGATGAAACTTAATTGCATCAAAACACATGGCACAGCATGGAATAGGTATGACTAATATTAAAATAGTGAACAGCTGAATGCAGGAAGTATGGAATACAGAGTTACTAAGTTTGGTGGAATACTATATTTACATACAACATACATTAGTGAAAAACTCCTGCTGCATTAACTTTGCACAAGATTGAGTGTCAAAGCTAGTACATTTTGTCTGGTGTTTGGTGGTTGGTTACGCAAGTTGGTTGTGGTTTTTTCATATCCATAGTTAAAGAAGAAGCACTACGAAAAAAATTAGATTCAGAGATTTTCTAATTCCTCTCTCTACCTTTATTTCTGTCCTATCTAAAAGAAGAACCTAGAAAATATCAAACACAAGCTCTAAAAATGAATCTTCCTTGCCCTCCACCAGAAATCATCAACTGTGAAGAAATACACTTCATCTTCTTTATCATAAATTTTAAAGGACTCTCTTCAATAGCTTCTTGACTGGACTGTTTCTTTTTACTTTTGTGTGTGTGTGTGTGTGTGTGTGTGTGTGTGTGTGTGTGTGTGTGTGTGTGTGTGTGTGTGTGTGTGTGTGCCTTGCTGTGCATAATTCCTTCCTGTGTTGCTATCCATTCATGTTTGTGGATTTACTCACAACAAAGCAGATACAGTGCATTGGAGTATCTTTTGCTTTGTTTGCTTGTTTGTTTGTTTGTTTGTTTGTTTTTGTTTTGTTTTGTATTGTTTTGTTTTTTTTTTTAATTTTCTGGTGGTGGGGAGTGCATCTATGCTTTTTGTTGGGAGCTATTACTGCAATGCTATTGTCCTGATCTCTGAATTGGGTCTCTCCACCTCCCCCGCCCCCATAAGAAAAGAGGGTCAAAAGCAGGCCACAGACTCACTGCTCTGAGAACAACTACAGATTGTTCCAACCCTAAGTCAGTGCTGGATGTCCTGACCTAAAGATGTACCCTGATAACGCCAAGTTCCTGCTTCCACCAGTAGTCGCCAAAAGAAAAATTTCCGCTGCCCCTTCCTTCCTGCTGAGAAGTACTTCCTCTCCCCCCCCACACCCTGCTGTCCCATCCCTCCTGCTGAGGTGCATTGCTTCTGCCCCATTTCTCCTGCTGAAAGGCACTTCCCCTTTTGCTTGTGCATTTAAACCTTGGTCATGGCTAATACATTGGGGTCCTGATGTAATTCAGAACATTTCCATATCTTTGTTCGCACAATATCCTCATCTCTCTCTACACCCCATTTATTTCTTAGGAGAAAGTCCTGTCGAGACCCTCGAATAACTGGACCTGCTGGACGGGTCAGCTTTTGAAGTTACAAATCAAATACTACCATTGAGTGACAAATCTACCTTAGACAGGGTTTTGAATACTTTAACAGAAAGTGTTTCTCTCTTTATTACTAAGAAATTATAATCTTGTTTTTCTTGTACTCCTGAACTGTTACAGAACTTTTAGGTCCATTTATACCAATTTTATGCAGACACTAAGCAATGTCAACCCATTGCTGACATTTTTTTATTGATAATGCAATTTGATCAATACATGAGTTCTTGTTTCTGCCTTGTGTCTGATTGTGTTTTCTTGAAGACTTGTATCTTATGGGCTATAACAAAAACTTGTAATGCTTGTAATGTACAGTTGAGGAGGGTGGTCTGGAGACTCGGGGGGTATTTCTGTGTATAGAATGAATGCCAAGTGCCTGGTGTTAAATCAGGGAAATGTTGCTCCTTAGGCTACATGCTCACCGTTTTGTGTTCATACATTTGGGGACAATATTTTTCAGTACCACAGAGCAAACGTTACAGGTACTTACTTTTTAAACTGTCAGTAATCACCAAATCTGAAATCTGGGCCTTGGACCACGCTGTTCTCTCAAAGCTAGTCAGAAAATGCTTAGCCATATGAGCCCAATCCTTGCTTTTTATCCTTAGAGTGGAGGAAAACTGGTCTTTCCTGTAAGGGTTTTGCAATTAGAGATTCTGGTGTCAGCAGAGCTTACATGACCCCTATTGAGGTTGATCATTTGTAATAGCAAGGGAAATGTGGGAGGATCATTACCCTGATGGCTCAAAATAAGTCTAGAACACACTGCATTCTTCCCCCTTGTGGGTGCCATCCCTGTCACATTTTGAAGAGAAACAGTGCTCCTCCAGGAAGCTGGAGGAAATTGGCCTGTATTCCTTTGGATGCTGTTAGACCCAGCCTCCAGGTCTGGACTGACTATCATTAAGGCCCCTGTCCCTGCTGTTCTCTCAGTTCTCCACAAAACAAGAGACTCTCTTTAGCTTTTGTGCTGAGTGATGTCAGCCCTGCTTCTCATATACTGATTAACTAGGCTATTTGGGCCTTAGAAGAATGTCTTTTTCTCAACTATCTATTTACCAGGTAAACTGTCAGTGAGAATGGTGAGACATCTATTCTTGGCAAGGTTACCATAATTAAGGGCAGGGAATATGAAGATAATGCAGGCTTATTGATATATTCCCAAAGTCTAGATTTAATTGACACTCTAATGACTTGCACAAGAAACATGAGATTGTGGGTTGACTTCAAAGTGTAACATATGAGGTCCATATAGAAAATCAGGAGATGACTGTTGAGAACAGCACTGTGCTTTAAAGAATTTGTTCTACCATGACTTTCCCAATATTTCACCATCTTAATAAGTATGTTGTGAAGGCAGGAGATGGTGTAAGAGTGTTCTCATCAGCATCTAGGTCCCATGGATGCTTGTACACTCTGTCACTTCAAGATATCTATGGCACAGTGGTACCTGATTAACAAAGAAGCCTTTGTAGTGCCACAGAGCAGCAAATAGTGGCCTAGAAGCAGGAAGTAGGAAGGTTGACCATGGCCCTCCTTTCAGGATTTACACTTTGAAGCTGAGACACACTGTAAAACACACATGTTTCTGACATTTAGCCCATGGAATGTACAGAGAATATCTCGGTCAATTGGTATGATGGTTTTAGACATGACTGAAAATGCGTTTATGTTAATCTGAGTGTGCTAGTAATCTTATGCCAACTTGTGAAAATCTAGAGTCACCTACGAAGAGGAAACATCAAATAGAATCTCCCTACATTAGATGGGTCTATAGGCATGCTTTTTGGATTAAAAAAAGTATATATTAATTTAATTTTTTTCATGTAATATGGGTTGAACAAATTCTTTCCCTACTTTATATCCCTACCATTCAACTCAGAGACACTGTGAAACTTATAGAAGTCATGGACCAAATGGATTTAACAGATACATTTGGAACATCTCTCCCTAAGACAAGAACACACATGGTATGCACTCACTGCTACGTGGATATTAGACAAAGAACACTGAATACCCATGATATTATACAGTAAATATCTGCACCGAAGCTGTACCCATACTGTATTCATATCATCATGAATCAGTATGCACAGTTCTCAGTACTGTGCATCTCCTAAAGGAGTATTGCCAACAGCAGATTTAGCAAGGCCTCAACAAGAATTATACCACTGGTAACATCACAATTTGTGGCTTTTAGGCTATATTAGGAGCTGGAGGTCATCCTCCTCATCTCTGTTATTCCCACAGCCTGAGGAAATTAGGGGAGCTTGCAATAACAGCAAGGATGGAGAACCAGAGACCAGCAAAGGGACTAAGACCATCTATCAGAATAAAAACCAATCTCTTCTAATATTTGAAATATCTGCCTTCCTAGCCCTTCTAATAAACCTATTTTTCAAATCAGACCTAAAGCCAAAATGCATGGTAGAATGTCTTTAGAATGAAAATAGCAGTTGCCATTTTAAGCCTTTGTTTGCAGGGATGCACTCCCCCTGCAGTCTGATTGGAGGATGTTGATTGACCTGCTTAAGAAAAAGAGACCCAGACAATGAGAAAGTAGCAATGCAAAGCTTCTTTTGGGGAAGTCCAGATACTTTATTCAGTTGCAAATTGCAAAGCTCTGAGAGTAGCAAGAAAACAGCTTTTCTGGGAGGATGAGTCCCCAACTAAATTCTATGCAAAAGAGGAATTTTAGTTCTCAGAGTGATACTTATAAGAAGATTCAGGATCTGTGTTCAGCTAACAAATTAATCTCTTGGGCAGCCTCTGTGCTCCATCTTCACATGAAAAAACGCAAACCGAACTCCTTCCCCAGATTCGAATCGGATCTGGACCCTTACATTCCTTAGTTAGTGTGTCCTTTCATTTTATCAATGCATAAGAATTAGAAGTAACTGGATGCCAGTGGTGATCTGCTGCAGACTGACCTTTAATATCAGTTTGCAAAAAATTTAGATCAAATAAAGTAAAGGCAAGATGCGCCTTTGGTGACCTTGGGGGATATAACTGCCACTGTTTTGTCATAAAAGGCCAATTCTTTAAGGTCTGATGAGCACATTGAACTATTCCGTTTGCCATGGGCTTATAAGGAATTCAAGTTTTATGTTTGATTCCAAATTCCTTACAGAATGAAATAAAATTTTTACTAGAATAGGATGGCCCATTATCTGTTTTGATATGTTTAGGCAATCCTATTGCATTAAATGCTTGTGGGCAATGATCAATTACGTTTTTAGAAACCTTTCCTTTATGGAGAGAAGCAGAAAAAAGCAAAAAGAAATCCTGAACAAGTATCGATACAAACATGTTCATATTTTAGTTTTCCAAATTCTGCATAATGTGTTATATCCATTTGCCAAATATGATTAGACATAAGGCCTCTAGAATTGACTTATAAATGTGGCACTGGAGATAATGAAATACATTTAGGACATTGCTTTACAATCATTTCGCTTGTTCTTTAGTGATCTTATGTCTTGTGTGTGTGTGTGTGTGTGTGTGTGTGTGTGTGTGTGTGTGTGTGTGTATGTGTGTGTTTGTGGGTATGTTATTAAAATAAAAGTTAAAAAAAAAGCTTTCAAATTTTGTAAGAAAAAAAGCTGAGAAAACTGTGCTGAGAAAGCAAGCCAATAAGCAGCCTTTCTCCATGTACCCTGCCTATACTCCTACATGTGTCCTGTCTTGATTTCACTCAGTGATGGAGTGCAATATAGAAATATAATACAAACTAAGCCTTTTTTCAAAGGGAAGGGAGGAGATGGTGGATGGGTTGGGGATTTGTTGAATGGAAAATGGGAAAGGAGCTATCATTTAAAATGTAAATAAATCCCAAAATTAATGAAAGACAATATGTCCTATGCAGAAATCCAAAATGACAACATAAAACTGCTCACATACTATCTCCTAAGCTCAAATGTGTAAGGCTTGGACATGCATGACTTCCATCTGTGCCTGCAGGCCACTGAAATCCGCATCAACTATGTGGATATCTACCCTGACTTCCTGGCACAGATGCTCCCCAAAATGAAGTGGGCAGTGATTATGCAGGGAGCAGTCACCTCAATCTTGGCTGAGGTACTTAAAGATCCAACTGAAAGCTATTAACAGGACGACACGTTTTTTAGGAAGATGTACCCACATGTGGCTTGAGATTGATGTATTGGATGGTACCCTGCAGTTCTCAGAATCTGGACATCTTTTCCCTATAAGCTGCAGGATCCCCAATATGGTGTTGAATGATAAGGATACAGAGATATAAACTTGTTAGCCACCACACTGTGAGGTGGGAGAGGGTGCACAGGTGAAGGAACACCCTCATTGAAGCAGGGGGACAGAGGATGTGATAGGGGGTTTCTGGATGAGTGGGAAACTGGGAAAGAATACAACATTTGAAATGTAAGTTAAAATATATGTAATTAAAAAAAAAGACCAACCAAATAATGCAAAGTGAGGGGCCCATCGCTGCCACCGAATATGTAGCAAATGATGGACTAGATGGACACAGTGAGAGGAGGGGATCCTGGTCCTGAGAGACTCTATACCTCAGTGTAAGGGAATGGCAGGACAGGGAAGCAGGAGTGCTTAGGTTGGTCAGTAGGAGGAGGAGGGACATGTTATTGGGTTTTTAGAGGGGAAAACTTGAAATGGGATAACATTTAAAATGTCAATATAGAAAATATCTAATAAAATAAAATAATAAAATAAACAACATTGGGAACAATAAGTTAATAGCAGAATAAAAAAAATCAAAGAAGCTGGGTGTGGTGTTGCAAGCCTTTATTCCCTGAACTTGGTAGGAAGAGGCAGGCAAATTTATGAGTTCAAGGCCAGCCAGGTTTTCAGAATGAGTTCTACAACAGCCAGGCCTACACAGAGAAAACCTGCCTCAAAAAAAAATAAAATAAAATAAGAAAGAAAGATAGTAAGAAAGAAAGAAAGAAAGAAAGAAAGAAAGAAAGAAAGAAAGAAAGAAAGAAAGAAAGAAAGAAAGAAAGAAAGAAAGAAAGAAAGAGCAAAGCACCAAAGCACTCATGTGCATGCACTGGTTCCAAAGACAGCCCTTTCCAAATGATACAACAGCACATGTTTTCACAAAATGGATTCTGAACATGTCCTCAGATTTGTCCTTTGACTATAATATCTAGGTTATTCCCCTCATGGTGACAAGAAACAAAAGGAAGCAAGATATTAGTCTGAAGCAGATATCAGACTGATGCCAAGACCAGCCTATGACTCCATTATGCTTTCTGTTTTCAAGCATCCAGAGAGTGGTTCTCAACCTTTCTAATGCTACAGTTCCTTCATATATATTCTTCCTCATGCTTGGTGAGCCCTTACATAGAATTATTTTTTTCCTACTTCATAACTATAATTTCCTACTGTTATAAATCCTAACATAAATACCTGACATAAAGATAGTCCTAGACAACTCCCATGAAAGTGTCACAAGGACTTAGAACTTATAGGTTGCCATTCACAGTGCCAGGAAATACTAGTAAGACTAGCCAGCTCCTTGATTTTTACACTTTCTGCCTTCCAGAACTGTACTAGGATAGATGTGATCTATTTTAGTTGTCTAATCATGTGATCATCTGGAGTTGTCTAAGACTATCTTTATGTCAGGTATGTATGTTAGGATTTATAACAGTAGGAAATTATAGTTATGAGGTAGGAAAAAATAATTTAATGTAGGGGTTCACCAAGCATAAGGAAGAATATATATGAAGGAACTTGGAAACACACATACCCAAGAGGATGATGGAGTCTATTTTTCCTGTCCTGGAATCTTAGCAGGGATGAGTCAGCTCTAATGAAATAGATGAGAAAGGTTACTGGATGAATTCCTACTCAAAGTCATTGGAGACAACAGCAAATCTGTTTTGTCCGAATGGAGAATGGATGAGGATTTGTGCTCCATTAAAAAGGACAATAAATTGACTAATTTGATTCCTGCCTGTATATTTGTGTGTGTTTTGTACTTTTTTCTGCTTTGTGTTGTGCTCTGTGTTCTTGATTATTAACTCTAGGGTCCTTACCATACTTGCAAAATGAAATATTTCTCAGTTGGAAAAGCTCTCATTTTTTTCCTCTGTATACAATATGATTCTTTAAAAAATAAGTTTTTGATTCCTTTGTACTAATAGTAAGATCAAAATTTCTGGGAAGACACTTTTCATTGAAAATACAGTTTTTCATTCAATAGATTCAGATTACTGTCCCCCCAAATCCTTCTACAACCTCTCCACTTCTCGACCCACCCAAATTCACACTTTTTCTTTCTCCCTTTATTAAAATACAAACAGGCATCTAAATAATAATGATACTATTAATGATACTAATAACAATAATAATGAAGATTAAGATACAAAATAAACAAATGAACCAGAACAGAACAAAGCAAACATAATAAAAAGAGGCAAAGAAAAAGCACAAGAAATATACATGTAGACACAGAGACATATATGTTCACAAACACTCAGAAATCCCATAAAAACAAAAAAAAACTGCAAACCATAATATATAAACAAAGGACCCTTAAGGTATTCTTTAAAGAACCCTGCCAATACCTTATTATATAAAGGACCTCCAAGATTATTATCCAGTTTGATTTTCATTTGCCAGGCAATGCTGAACTAGAGACTTAGATTTAAGCATGGTTTGCATACCCAGTGATACCCTAGTGGAAATTTGAATGTTTTCCTTTCCAAGCTACAAACTAGAAATAACTTCTGAGATAAAGATAGTGGCATGCACGCCCTTCCCTCTCATTGCTTGGGCTCTTTCTATCTCAGACCTTGCAGGCGCTGTGCATACAGATACTGCTACAGACACTTTTAGTTCAATGCAACTGATAGTAGAAGGCCTTGGGTGAGAGTTTTAACCACTTCGACCTATGGGAGTGATAGGATGATAAGAAATATCAATGGCTCATTTAAACTTGGTTGCTTCATTTTCTATACTCATGCTGGTTTGCAGCATGACCACCTTCATAGTCTCTGTGGGTTTTGACATGATGAATGAACAGGCAATCTTCAGAGGATGTAAAGAATTAAAGCTCAAGGAATGTATGAGGTGGCCCACTAGCCACTCAAGTAAGGTTACTAGCCACTCAAGACCGCGTACCTGAACTTCATCTCTGAAATAATATACATGGTAGAAGAAGAGGATTGTCTCTTCCACACTGTCCTGCAATCTCTACACATGTGCAGTGGTTTGTGCACAGTTACACACATATGTACTTAATCAAACACATGTACCCATAATGTAATTACATTAAAATGTATAAAATCATATAAAAACAAATAGACCTTCTACTGGAAGTTTCAGAGAGACTACATTTATAGGATTTGGAGCTTGTTTGTTTCCTACAAACCTCCCATGCAGAAGGGAGGTTTTACATCTACTTTCGCTCGACTAAGACTTCGCTTGAAGCACTTGCCTGGGATTCCTGTAGATTTGGTTTTTCTCGCCACATATGAAGAAATCTCTGTGTATTCTGAGTGCCCTAGATGCTGCTGAACTGAAAAATGCACATGCAACACAGACTTCCCACAATTGCTGAAGGCAGGCCCTCCTTTCTTTCTTTTACTGTAGAAGTAACTTTTCCATTTTCTAAACAACAGACAGTAGTAGTTTCCTTCCTAACACAAATGTCTCTGGTTTAGTTAAATAGATTTATTAGCTTCAAATCAGACAATACCATGCAAGTTCATTTTCAGAAGGGTTAAGTGGAATTGAATTTGTGTTGTGTATTACTAACTGAGAGGCCAATTTATAACCACAGAGCACTTTGAGTTGAGTGGAAATAATATTTTTACAATTATAAAATGCATAAAATTCCGTACCAAATTTTTATCAAACTTGCTTTATATGTAAGATAAATCAAAAATTAACAGACAACTACCAAACAGTTAAAGCATACAACATGGCAATAAATTAAACGAAAATGCTAATTTAGAAGTGGGAGAAGATAAGCTTTTATGGAATCTGTTTAATTGTATAAGAAAGAGAAACATCACTTTTCTTCACATGCTCAGAATTTAAGAGGGGGAAAAGATCCATGTGATAATCCAGTTCTATGTACACAAAATTAAGCAAGATCCTCATAATTAATGTGTGAGTACACAATGCCTGACTCAAATTCTATCATAGACGCTCAAGTCCTGTCACTGCAGGCTCATCAGTCTCACTGTATTATTGTTATTATTATTATTATTATTATTATTTATTAATTGCTGTTGTTTTTCTTTTTGTTATAATTACATAATTTAAATTTAAAACTTATTAAATTTCAGTAGATGATATTCAAGAAATGTTTAAAACTTTTAATATTGACCATGGACAAATGACTCTGCACTAAAAAACTAGATCTCATTCCCCATATTATTATCTGTTAACAGTGTGCACAATAAGACCTGAGACCTAACAAAGTTGTCCTTTAGTTCCTCATTTTGCTCACATCAGCATCTGTAAACCATTGCCAAGTTCAGAGGCTAAGAATCTGCATAGTATCTTTCACAGAACAAGTCCTCATCGATGACAGAAACTGTGGCTATGTACTGTGTTTATACTTTATTCCTCATGATGAAGGAAGAGCTGAAAGCAAGAAACTGATGCTCTAAAGGGCTTACCAAGAAACTTCCCTGGACAATATTGGTATGAATTAGTACAATTTGACTAAAAGAGCACTTTGTCCACCAGGCTTGGAAGATGTTGAAAATGTAAAAATATTAAAGAGAAAAATGTAAAGCTGTACTTGTAATATAGTTAAAACACCCATGGAAGGAGTTACAGAGACAAAATTTGGAGCTGTAACGAAAAGATGGAGCATCTAGTGTTTGCCATATCCAGGGATACATCCCATAATCAGCTTCCAAACGCTGACACCATTGCATACACTAGCAAGATTTTGCTGAAAGGATCCAGATATAGCTGTCTCTTGTGAGACTATGCTGAGGCCTAGCAAACACAGAAGTGGATGCTCACAGTTACCTATTGGAATGGGTCAAACGGCCCCCAATGCAGAAGCTAGAGAAAGTACCCAAGGGGCTAAAGGGAACTGCAACCCTATAGGTGGAACAACAATATGAACTAATCAGTACCCCAGAGCTCTTGTCTCTAGCTGCATATGTATCAAAAGATGGCCTAGTGAGCCATCACAGGAAAGAGAGGCCCTTTGGACTTGCAAACTTTATATGCTCCAGTACAGGGGGACGCCAGGGCCAAAAAGGGGGAGTGGGTGGGTAGGGGAGTGGGGGGATGGGTATGGGCAACTTTTGGGATAGCATTGGAAATGTAAACGTGGTTAATGAGGGTAAATTTTTGTTAAGATTTGTTCACATAGCCTGTCTTCCACTTAGCTATTTCCATAGCCAATGGAATGAAATTCTGCCAGGCCTTGTCTATCATCAATATGAGTGGATGTGCAACTACAATAGCCAAAACTAGAAGTTATCATGGAAGATCTCTTTTCTGAAGAAAAATTGAGGAAGAGTGGATTGGGGTAGCAGAAGTGGAGGAGAAGTCAGGGAGCAGAGAAGAGAAGGAATACTAGGTTTGGGATGTTGATTGATTAACTAATTTAAAAAAATCAGCTCCAGGACAGTTTATTTTCTGGTGTTAGAGAAAACTCATCTCAACAATTATTATTAAGGAGAATTTTATTATCTGAGATCCTACAGTGAATTTGTATTGGTGTTTGTGTCTGTGTCTGTGTGTCTTGGTGTGTGAACCTACTATGTTGCTTAAAGTAGCTAGCAAAATATAATTTGTCTTTCATGAACTCACAAGCCAGGATTCACTTCTCTGACTACATGGCCATCTTAAGAAGTATCCTCCTGACCAAGCAGTTGTTATTTCAACATAAACCTGGGATTCAATCTACCCTGCTTCTAACTAGGACCAAATGTATAAGCCACATGTCTTTCTCTGCCAGACTACTAGTGGATGAGACCCTCGAGTATCAGATGCATACCATGTTGGAGAGGGTACATAAGCTCCCATGCACTGACCTTATCAATAAATTAATGCTCAAACTTTTCTATAGAGAAAACTGCTATACTCATTTAAAATTAAGAAATCACAAATTGTACATCCCTTTAGGCACAGGAGTGGTATGCAATCATTTAAAAATTCCAGTGTGTGTAATAAAAGCCAAAATAATCAAAGTCACTTTACTGCTCTCTTTTACTTCCACAGAGATGGATAACTAGTATGGACAGTGAGATCTGTAAGTGGACTTCAAATGCTTACAAGTTTCTTAGGTTTGTGTTGGCTTTCAGGTCTTCTTGTGTTCCCCAAGCTTCCATGAAAATAGACAATGTCAAGGGAGAGACTGAAGTGACAACTACCATGGTAACACTGAAGGAAGACACAGTCTTGTGTTCTTGTTCATAAATTTACCTGAATCTTTGTTTTGGTATTGTATGACAGTCAACATTATAGCCACTGAATCTATGCCATGAATATTAATTCTTTCTGACTTCAAGGGCCCTAATAGCATTTTACATCTCTTCTGAGAAAAGTGAAGAATTAAATCATAGTCCATGGTACCTGAAACCAGAGGATAGTGTCTAAGAAAACATTGCTATGGACACAGATGTCAAACAAAAGCATAGGTTGGATACAAATGTCAAACAAATACTCATTTCTTTTATTCCTAATACAAAAAAAAAAAATGTGTGGATAACACAGATAATGAAAGACAGTGGGAAGCAACTTATTATTCTATTTTATCTTTTTTTTTATATGAAACATAACTCTGCCAAATTTTCTAGATTTTAAACATTCTTTACATTCTGTCCCTGCAATATGCTAATTTTCCTTAGCTTGGCAATTCTGTCTGAGTTTTTTGACTAAGTGAGGGTGCATGTGTGTGTGTGTGTGTGTGTGTGTGTGTGTGTGTGTGTGTGTGTGTGTGTGTGATATGTATTCAGGGTCCAAAGAGACCAGAAGACCTAGAGATACAAGTAAGTTTTTATTCTTGTTTTCTGACACGTTCTGGTGTCTTAGAAGCCTTGATTGTCTGTTAAACATTTTCTCACACAGGTTACATGTATAGGGATGGTCAGCAATGTGGGTCAGCTGGTGCTTAATGAGGTGACATTTCTGAAGGAATGGCCTCCCACATTCAATACAGTTAAACAGGATTCTCTCCTGTATAAAATCATTGATGTTCAACTAAATTTGTATTATGATTAAAGGTTTCTGGCACCAGGAACACTGATGTAGTTTTATTTCTTAGTGAGTCAGATAATGTATTTTAAAATCTGAACGGTGTTTTTCTGCGTGTGAGGGTGCATGTGTGTGTGTGTGTGTGTGTGTGTGTGTGTGTGTGTGTGTGTGTGTGTGTGTGTGATATGTATTCAGGGTCTAAAGAGACCGGAAGACCTAGAGATACAAGTAAGTTTTTATTCTTGTTTTTTTGATCTTTTGTTTTTTGTTTTTTTTTTTTTTGTTTTGTTTTGTTTTGTTTTCTAGACAAAGTTTGTTTGTTTACCCCTGGCTTTCCCAAAACTCACTCTGTAGATCATGGTGGTCTCAAACTCAGAAATTCGCCTGCCTATGCCCCCAACCCCCAAATGCTGAGATTGAAGACCTGTTCCCTCACTGCCTGGCATTAGACAGTTTTTTTGTTAAACTATATTTGGTGCTATAAACAGAACGGGAAGTTTAACATGTACTGTTCAAGAACTGAGCCATCTCTTTCTTCACAATGCAAAGAATAACAAGAATGAATAAAGTAGAAAAAATATCGTGTAATAGATATGAGGGCTTATCTATAATTGTTTAAGAGTTAAATAATAACAACAAAAAGTCAAACAGCTCAGTCTGGACATATGTATACAAATTGCGAAGTAACTTTCAACAAAATACACAAGCAATTCAATGAAGGAAGGCTATAAATGTCAATAAATTATGGGGAGCCAATTGGACAATGTGATGAGTGTTCTTGGTTTTGAACTTTACTGCATCAAGAATTAATTAAAATCCAACTGACTGAGCAAGACGTTAAAGGATTTTTTTTCTTAATACTTTGAAATGGCAAGCTCCATTTTGAATCTGAATCTTTCAAGTGGGAAAAGTCACCTTAAACCTGGCACACACTTATATAAATGTTCTGCAACCTATATGAAAGACATGGAAGAAGAAAGTTTGTTTTCTTTGCCTGTTTGCCCTCATTGGGAAGCCCATTCCTTCACTGTCAATACAGGCCATTTTCAGTATTCCATAATACACTGGAGACTACCTGAGACAATCCACCTCATTGACTGAATAACTATTATGTTCTTAGAATATCAGTTGGTAGACAGCTATTGTTGGATCACACCCTGTAATTCACTTTAAAGTCTATTTAAACTACATTTAAAGTATATTATATAACAAAATATTATAAATGATAAAATATATTACATATAAAATAAATTATATATAATATATACACCATAGTTTTATAACATTATGCATATATGTAATTTGTGCTGTATGTTTTGTTTCACCCGAGAGCAGTGACACATAATAGGTAAAAGAGTAAGCCTCACACTCAATCTCAACTTCATACTGTATGTAAAATAATTCACAAGGGCATGGACTTAATGTAAGAACAAAATAAAAGATTTAGGAAAATTGGAGTATATGTATGATTAATAGAATTAAGAGTTCTAGATTTCATGGAAGAAATATTCATTCTAAGAGAAATAATTGATCCTCACTAAAATTAAGAACTTTCACACTGAGCTGGATGATGGTGGTGCATGTTTTAAACCCAGAACTTGGGAGACAAAGGCAGGTGAGTTTGTGGTAAACCTGCTGTACAGATTGATCTTGAAGACAGCCAGGGTTATGCAGAGAAATTGTATCTTTAAAAAACAAAGAAAACAAATAACCCAAAAAAAAATAACATAGAAATTTTTTTTCTGTAGCAGTTCCTGCTTCAACAGTGAAGAAGCAATCTAAATCTAAATCAATTATAACCCAAAAGGTAATATCTCCCAGGGTGTATTTTTCACCATTACAGTCCAGGTTACACAATGTATACACAAAGGAAATGAGTTATAGTTAATCAGTTAACCTAGACAGGTGGTTAGCTTGTAGATGACCAGCATTACAACACTGTAGAGTGTCTTCTTCGATGGGTTAGCATAGCCCATTCTTTCTCAGATAAATGCATTTGTATATCGTCAAATATTAACATTCCTGAAGAAGAGAAAGGACTTGAATTTAATACTGAGGCAGAAGCAGTTGTTGTACCTGTCTGTGAATCATGGCAGGCTGCATGCTGAGGAAATTATCAGTAAGGAATTTAGGTAGAGAAACTGAGGTGACCAGCGGTAGGCAAGTGGCCCAGATAATTGGTTGTAAAATATCCAGTTTCCACTCTGACCCTGACAAGTCTAGTCGCCTGGAGATCAGTAAGGTTGAATGTACATGAGAACACTAGTGGTCTTAGCAGCAGGAAAAATCTAAAATGAGACTGGCTGAAATCAAAAGAGAAATGTTAAAATAAAATAAAACAATAACAAAAAGCAATCTGACTTTCTCCAGCCCCTCTATGGTCCAGTAGCCTCCTTGGCTATTTAACACCAACAAACCACTAGTAAACACTAGTGTTGGGCAGATTTGTGTGTTGCTGTAAAGCTGCCTTGATCATTTGCTTTCTTGGGTGTTATCCTTCATGAAGTTATTTCTCTCTTTTCCTTCTCTGTAAAATATATAAGACTAAGCTTAAAAGCATTTTCTGAAGTGATACATGAGTCCCACCCTCTCTATATAAGATCTGGTTACCATGAGTCAGCCAAAATAAACTCTGCCTGACATTCTTAGGTATGATTCTGAAAGAGGTGTTTTCTGTTGTCACTGGGGTGTCACTTAGTTCCCCATTCACTAGGAGCACCTAGAACATGGCACTAGGGTACAAAGGCCAGTGGAAGTCCTCCTCTCTCAACTCATGGATGTATTTTCATAAAAAGATATTAATACCAGCATCTATTCCACCTCTAGAGAACATGAATGCTAGCCTAGGCTCCTATACCTAACAAAACTCTCAATCACCATAGACGGAGAAAACAATATATTCCACGACAAAGCCAATTTTACACATAATCTTTCCTTAAATCCACCCCTACAAAGAATAATAGGTGAAAAACAACAACACAAGGAGTGAAACTACACCATAGAAGAAACAAGAAAGTAATCTTACAACAAATCCACAAACACATGCTTCCACCTCTAAGAATAAAACTAATAGAAAGTAACAATCACTTTACCTTAATAAAAAAAAAAAACTAAAACAATAAAGCAAAACCTAAAACCCTAAAAAACCAAAAAATTATTAAACAAACACTAAATGACCCAAAAAGCTATTTTTTTTAATTCTTAATAAATATTTTTAAAACCATAAAATTCTATAAATAAGAAAACACAAGAACTCTAAAAAGACCTTAAAAAATTATAAAACTGTTTCTTTCTGCACAAAATCAGGCCATTCTGTCTTCCATCACTGAATGGGGAGGGCTCACTATCCCTCATCACTATCTAATAAGGTATAGACAGTTGATGAGGGATGAACAGTCAGTTTTCATTAAAGGTATTGCCTTTGAAGGTGATAGATTGGCCATGCTCTAGTGGAAGCCAGATGTCCAAGAGTTTATGGGAAACACAAATGATTTTGAATGGGTTGTAACAAAAGAGAGAAGATAAGATATGAAGTTGGCAGGAGGAGTTAGGTGGGAATGGGCCGTATTTTGTTCTGGGAGGAGTTAATAAAAGGATTGGAAAGTTAATTACATCAAAATATTTGTATGCAATTCTCAATGTATTAAGGAAAGTAGTTCTTAATATACCATGTGTGTACTGAACACATACAGACCACTTATATTGCCATCTTCTAAATAACAACTTCTTATACAGCAGTTTCATTACATTGAGAGCAAAAGTAATCCATAGGTTATTTAAAATAAAGAAGAATCTGGGGAGATGGCCCAGGGTTAAAGCCAAGTGTTTGGTCAAACTTTCACCTGCAACACTGGTGCTTAGGAATGGGAGTGGAAGAGACAGAAGGATGACTGAATGTCAGCCTCACTCCTAGTACAGCAAGAAACCCTATCACGAGGGGAAAATTAGGGACTGAAGTAACAGAAAACAGTATACCCTTCCCAATCCTCTGCACTTACCTGTATATTTCGGTATGCATACACACAACAATATGATTACTGTATAAAAGAAGTTACTTTGCATAAATATAGGCAAAAGCAATGTTGTTTTAGCCTAGATACTTGAAGACTTTTATATCATTAGGGTCCTAGAGAAACTCTCCAGATATAGAGGATGGGTATATCTTCTTCCTGTGCAAAGGAAACCTCAGTTAAGTGTGTGTGTCAGTGACTCTAAACATCTTTCCTCCTCTAGATTTCTATTTATAACACACAATGGTCTGTAAATAATGAAAATATGAAAATAAGACTTTTGATTTGCATTTCCCTGATGATTAAAGATGTTGAACATTTTTTCAGGTGCTTCTTTGCCATTCGGTATTCCTCGGGGGAGAAATCTTTGTTCAGTTCTGAGGCCTATATTTTAATGGGGTTATTTGATTTTATGGAGTCTACCTTCTTGAGTTCTTTATATATATTGGATATTAGTCCCCTGTCCGATTTGGGATAGGTAAAGATCCTTTCCCAATCTGTTGGTGGTCTTTTTGTCTTATTGACTCAGAGCCACTAGTCAAATAAACTACACCCTATAAAATCAAATTTGCTTGGAAAACAATTTTCCAAGCAAATAGTCTGAAGAAACAAGCTGGAGTAGCCATTCTAATATCAGATAAAATCGACTTCCAACCCAAAGTTATCAAAAAAGACAAGGAGGGAGACTTCATACTCATCAAAGGTAAAAATCCTCCAAGAGGAACTCTCAATTCTGAATATCTACGCTCCAAATTCAAGGGCAGCCACATTCATTAAAGACACTTTAGTAAAGCTCAAAGCACACATTGCACCTCACACAATAATAGTGGGAGACTTCAACACACCACTTTCATCAATGGACAGATCGTGGAAACAGAAACTAAACAGGGACACAGTGAAACTAACAGAAGTTATGGAACAAGTAGACCTGACAGATATCTACAGAACATTTTATCCTAAAACAAAAGGATATACCTTCTTCTCAGCACCTCATGGTATCTTCTCCAAATTTGACCACATAATTAGTCACAAAACAAGCCTCAACACATACAAAAATATTGAAATTGTCCCATGCATCCTATCAGACTACCAAGGACTAAGGCTGATCTTCAATAACAAAATAAATTATAGAAAGCCAACATTCACGTGGAAACTGAACAACACTCTTCTCAATGATATCTTGGTCAAGGAAGGAATAAAGAAAGAAATTAAAGACTTTTTAGAGTTTAATGAAAATGAAGCCACAACGTTCCCAAACCTATGGGACAAAATGAAAGCATTTCTAAGAGGGAAATACATAGCTCTGAGTGCCTCCAAGAAGAAACGGGAGAGAGCACATACGAGCAGGTTGACAACACATCTAAAAGCTCTAGAAAAAAAGGAAGCAAATTCAACCAAGAGGAGTAGATGGCAGGAAATAATCAAACTCAGGGGTGAAATCAACCAAGTGGAATCAAGAAGAACTATTCAAAGAATTAACCAAACGAGGAGTTGGTTCTTTGAGAAAATCAACAAGATAGATAAACCTTTTCTAGACTCACTAGAGGGCACAGGAACAAAATCCTAATTAACAAAATCAGAAATGAAAAGGGAGACATAACAACAGATCCTGAAGAAATCCAAAACACCATCAGATCCTTCTACAAAAGGCTATACTCAAAAAAACTGGAAAACCTGGACGAAATGGACAAATTTCTGGACAGATACCAGGTACCAAAGTTGAATCAGGATCATGTTGACCATCTAAACAGTCCCATATCCCCTAAAGAAATAGAAGCAGTTATTAATAGTCTCCCAGCCAAAAAAAGCCCAGGACCAGATGGGTTTAGTGCAGAGTTCTATCAGACCTTCAAAGAAGATCTAATTCCAGTTCTGCACAAACTATTTCACAAAATAGAAGTAGAAGTTACTCTACCCAACTCATTTTATGAAGCCACTATTACTCTGATACCTAAACCACAGAAAGATCCAACAAAGATAGAGAACTTCAGACCAATTTCTCTTATGAATATCGATGCAAAAATCCTCAATAAAATTCTCGCTAACCGAATCCAAGAACACATTAAAGCACTCATCCATCCTGACCAAGTAGGTTTTATTCCAGGGATGCACGGATGGTTTAATATACGAAAATCCATCAATGTAATCCATTATATAAACAAACTCAAAGACAAAAACCACATGATCATCTCATTAGATGCAGAAAAAGCATTTGGCAATATCCAACACCCATTCATGATAAAAGTCTTGGAAAGATCAGGAATTCAAGGCCCATACCTAAACATGATAAAAGCAATCTACAGCAAACCAGTAGCCAACATCAAAGTAAATGGAGAGAAGCTGGAAGCAATCCCACTAAAATCAGGGACTAGACAAGGCTGCCCACTTTCTCCCTACGTTTTCAACATAGTACTTGAAGTATTAGGCAGAACAATTCAACAACAAAAGGAGATCAAGGGGATACAAATTGGAAAAGAAAAAGTCAAAATATCACTTTTTCCAGATGATATTATAGTATATATAAGTGACACTAAAAATTCCACCAGAGAACACCTAAACCTGATAAACAGCTTCGGTGAAGTAGCTGGATATAAAATTAACTCAATCCAGTCAATGGCCTTTCTCTACACAAAGAATAAATAGGCTGAGAAAGAAGTTAGGGAAACAACACCCTTCTCTATAGTCACAAATAATATAAAATATTTCGGCGTGACTCTAACTAAGAAAGTGAATGATCTGTATGATAAAAACTTCAAGTCTCTGAAGAAAGAAATAAAAGAAGATCTTAGAAGATGGAAAGATCTCCCATGCTCATGGATTGGCAGGATCAACATTGTAAAAATGGCTATCTTGCCAAAAGCAATCTACAGATTCAATGCAATCCCCATCAAAATTCCAACTCGATTCTTCAACGGATTAGAAGGAGAAATTTGCAAATTCATCTGGAATAACAAAAAATCCTAGGATTGTAAAAACTCTTCTCAAGGATAACAGAACATCTGGTGGAATCACCATGCCTAACCTAAGCTTTACTACAGAGCAATTGTGATAAAAACTGCATGGTACTGGTATAGAGACAGACAAGTAGACCAATGGAAGAGAATTGAAGACCCAGAAATGAAACCAGACACCTATGGTCACTTGATCTTCAACAAGGGAGCTAAAACCTTGCAGTGGAAGAAAGACAGCATTTTCAACAATTGGTGCTGGCACAACTAGTTGTAATCATGTAGAAGAATTCGAATCGATCCATGCTTATCTCCTTGTAATATGGTCAAATCTAAGTGGATCAAGGAACTTCACATAAAACCAGAGACACTGAAATTTATAGAGGAGAAAGGGGGGAAAAGCCTTGAAGATATGGGCACAGGGGAAAAATTCCTGAACAGAACAGAAATGGCTTGTGCTGTAAGATCGAGAATTGACAAATGGGACCTAATGAAACTCCAAAGTTTCTGCAAGGCAAAAGACACCATCAATAAGACAAAAAGACCACCAACAGATCGGGAAAGGATCTTTACCTATCCTAAATCAGATAGGGTACTAATATGCAACATATATAAAGAACTCAAGGTGAACTTCAGAAAATCAAATAACCCCCATACAAAAATGTGGCTCAGAACTGAACAAAGAATTCTCACCTGAGGAATACCGAATGACAGAGAAGCACCTGAAAAAAAAAATGTCCAACATCCTTAATCATCAGGGAATTGCAAATCAAAACAACCCTGAGATTCCACCTCACACCAGTCAGAATGGCTAAGATCAAAAATTCAGGTGACAGCAGATGCTGGCGTGGATGTGGAGAAAGAGGAACACTCCTCCATTGTTGGTGGGATTGCAGGCTTATACAACCACTCTGGAAATCAGTCTGGCAGTTCATCAGAAAATTGTACATAGTAATACCGGAGGATCCAGCAATACATCTCCTGGGCATATATCCAGAAGATACCCCATCTGGTAAGAAGGACACATGCTCCACTATGTTCATAGCATCCTTATTTATAATAGCCAGGGCTGTAAAGAACCCAGATGCCCCTCAACAGAGAAATGGATACAGAAAATATGGTACATCTACACAATGGAGTACTACTCAGCTATTAAAAAGAATGAATTTATGAAATTCCTAGCCAAATGGATGGACCTGGAATGCATCATCCTGAGTGAGGTAACACATTCACAAAGTAACTCACACAATATGTTCTCACTGATAAGTGGATATTAACCCAAAACCTAGGATACCTAAGATATAAGATACAATTTTCTAAACACATGAAGCTCAAGAAAAATGAGGACTGAAGTGTGGACACTATGCCCCTCCTTAGAAGTGGGAACAAAACTCCCTTGGAAGGAGTTACAGAAACAAAGTTTAGAGCTGAGATAAAAGGATGGACCATGTAGAGACTGCCATATCCAGGGATCCATCCCATAATCAGCATCCAAACTTTGACACCATTGCGTACACTAGCAAGATTTTATCGAAAGGACCCAGATGTACCTGTGACTTGTGAGACTATGCCGGGGCCTAGCAAACACTGAAGAGGATGCCCACAGTCAGCTAATGGATGGATCACAGGGCTCCCAATGTAGGAGCTAGAGAAAGTACCCAAGGAGCTAAAGGGATCTGCAACCCTATAGGTGGAACAACATTATGAACTCAACAGTTCCCCGGAGCTCTTGACTCTATCTGCATATGTATCAAAAGATGGCCTAGTCGGCCATCACTGGAAAGAGAGGCTCATTGGACATGCAAACTTTATATGCCCCAGTACAGGGAAACGCCAGGGCCAAAAAGGGGGAGTGGGTGTATAAGGGATTGGGGGTGGGTGGCTATGGGGGACTTTGGTATAGCATTGGAAATGTAAATGAGCTAAATACATAATAAAAATGAAAAAGAAAAAAAAAAAAAAAAGAAGAGATGTATATGGCAAACAGTTACCGGGGGCAGACTGTCATGATAAGGACAGCATTGGAGGAAACAACAAGTTGATCTGTGGCATTGAGAGCCTGAATGGGCCCTTCTCACATTTGGTTGGATTTAGAAGCCAAGATTTAGTTCAGAACCACCCAGCTCCCTCCATCTTGTCCCAATGATCTACTTCTGCTAGGGCACAGTCACAAAGATTCCACAACATTTCTAGACAGTTTTCCCAGTTTGAGACAACTGAGAATGTGGGAGATATAACCCCCCCCCAATCTTAATTAAACTAAGCCACACAAGTGCAAAATATTTTTGAAAACTATTTAATTGCAATTTTGTAAAGAGAACAGAGAGCTCAACTTGAAATGGACTGAATTAGTCTTTAGGTTCCATTGTGCACCCTAAATAAAATATAGTGTAAAAGAATCCATTTTCTATGTAGCAAGTGAGGGCTGAAAACAACACAGTAATGGAGATAAAATGCAAAAAAAAAAAAAAACTGGGATATATAGTAACAATTCAAACTGACAGTGTGAAAAACGATGTATTTATACATGTTAACTGTCCTTTTGACCACAGTGTCATTCATCATTGTGTTAGGGGATCCAATCTAGTGATTAATCATCAGGGTTTGACAGTAAAATCTTTAGGCTCAATACACCAGACATTAGCTGGAAAATGATTTACAAGAATGTAATGCCCTTTGGTGTCTTCTCTGTGAATCTGTTGTATGGATGCCTTGTCATTGGTTGTTTTAGTTGTTGGTGTCGTTTTAAAATAGAAATATTGAATGCAAAAGCAAGTGGCAGGAGCCCAAAAGGTCTTTGCATCCTCTCTTTCTCCTTCCCATAACTTTCTAATTTTCCCAATCCCCACATTCATTCAAAAATTCAGAAGTTCAAAAAATACAGAGACTCATTCATCATCTTTACTTTGTGCTTCCATGCTGGTTGCAATTATCTTGTAAGCATTAAAATTCAGGCTAACATACTGCCCATGTTCAATAGGGTTTCATTGATGTGAAGAGATATCATGACTCAGGAAACTCTTATAGAGTCAGTACATTATTATATTGGTAGGAAGCATGGCAGCATCCAGGTAGAGGAGGTACTGAGGAAGGAACTAATTGGTCTATATCTTAGACTGAAGGCAACCAGGAGGAAGCTTGTGGCCACAGGTAGCAAGGAAGAGGATC